>NC_089251.1:124046599-124346599 GCF_963930625.1 Muntiacus reevesi
GTTTGCTCCAGCTTCCATTAGAAAATACCACAGATGGGATTGCTTAAGCAACTGAAGTATGTTTTCTCACAATTGTAGAGGCTGGTCGTCTGAGATCAAGGTGTCAGCAGTGTTGTCTTCTTCCAAAGCCTCCCTCCTTGGCTTTCCTCTGTGTGTGAATATCCAAGTGTGCTCTTCTGTAAAGACATCAGTCATATTCAGGATTAGGACCACACTAACTACCATAGTTCCGTGGACGGAAGAGTGTGGTGGGCTACAGTCCATGGGGTGGCAAAGAGTCGGACACGACTGAGCGACTTCACTTTCACTTTTCACTTAAGCACCATAATTACCTCTTTAGAGGCCTTATTTTCAAATTTGGTTACAACCTGAGGTACTGGGAGTTGGAGCTTCAACACATGGATTTTTGAGGGGACACAATTCTGCCCATAACAAAGGACAGGAGTCAACTTTTGTTTCACGATGGCAGGTGGACTTCCTAATTTTTTTTATTAACACTGACATTTTAAATCTGAAAATATCCCTGTGCATATTAAACTGTACCCATTCTCATGTGTATTAAAGAATACATAAGAATAAATGATAGAAGTCTGTGGACGAAGCAGGAACAGGAAGATGATAGAAGGCAATTTAAGAAAGAAAGAAAAAAAAAGAGGGAGGAAAGGAGGAACAGAGCCAAGAGAAGGCGTTCTCTAGCCATTGTCACGTGGCCCAGAAGGAAACAAGTCTCTGAGAATGAAATAGGAAGGAAGCAGACTTTGTGGTTCAAGTCAAGTCCTTGGTGTGCCAGAACATCCATGAAAATGAGAGGTCTGTCTCTCTGCCTTCTTGGTAAAGCACCTCACATCAAGTCATCTGTCCTGCAGAAGGACTGACCTCCCATCACCATGATTATTGCACAGCTTATGTGTCATCAAAAATATCAATACTTTTTTTGCTGTTTCAGGATCCACATGTGAACGCATTTTTCCAACAGTGCCAAAAAAGAGAGAAAGATATGTCTCAGTCACCTACCTCGAATTTCGTCCGCTCTTGTAAGGTAACATGACGTGCAAATAGCTGCAGTGGTCTCCAGGATGGAAATGGGCAGAACAGACCTTTACATTTTGCATTAAGTAGCAAGCTTCAGGGTAATCATTCTTAAAGATTGTTAAACACCTTATCAATTCCAAGAAGAAATTATTTTATTTCACAGTTCCTAAAAGGTATCTGTCTGTATAATGGAACAGTAAGCAAAGATCAGTTTCTCCAAAATAAAAATAATTGAAAATCAGAATCAATTGACTCTAAATTAGTTAATTAGAAGTAGAGTCTTTGCAACATTTACCCTCATGCCTGTATGTCATGAGAAATGCCATGAAAAATAAGGTCAAACAAAGGTGAACTACTGTATTCATATTCAAGTCCAGATGAACATCAGTCGAATGTGCTTTAAATTTAATCAGTGACTTTTTTTTTGTCCTGCCAATTTAACAGAACTTACTGAATGTGGAAAAGATTCATGCAATCATGAGTTTTCTGCCTATAATCTTGAATCAGCTCTTCAAGGTTCTGGTACAGAATGAAGAAGATGAAATAAGCACCACTGTGACCAGGTATTCATAGCAAAGCCTTGGGAGAAGAGATTTTATAAGCTGTGATGATAGGCAACTTTAATTTTAACTGAGTGGCTGCATAACTGTGTGTGCTTACATTTTGTTTGAACACATATGTCAAAGTTAAGTATGTCTCACTCTTGAGTTCTTACCTTCTAATCATCTATTATTATCATCCAAGTGGAGTTTTAGACCTCTTTCTTTAACTTTTCCTTTGTGCTTTTTAATTATACTTTTTTATTTTGAGATAGTTATAGAGGCACATGCAGTTGTAAGAAGTAATACAGAAGAGAGCCCATGTTCTCTTTAGATGTTCCCAGTGGTGACATCTAGCAAAACTATAGGACAGTATCAATCCCAGAATATTGACATTGAAAGAGTCAGGAGACAGAACATCCCCCTTCCCAGAAGGATCCTTCATGTTGCCCTTTTATTGACACACCTACTTCTTTCTCCCTGCCCCTTATTCCTGGCAACTGCTAATCTGTTCTCCATCTCTAAAATTTCATTACTTTAAGAATTTCATATATGCTATATTGAAATTTTATATGTAATATGAGTACATATATTTTTATATATAATGTTATATATTATATGTATTTATATAAGTTGATAAATTTTTTGTATATGCTATTTTAAATTTATATGCATTATATATTTTATATATATGAATATGGATTTATGAGAGCTTCCCAGGTGGTGCAGTGGTAAAGAATCCTCCTGCCAGTGCAGGAGACACAAGAGACACAGGTTCAATCCCTGGGTCGGGAAGATCCCCTGGAGGAGGAAATGGCAACCCACTCCAGTATTCTTGCCTGGAGAATTCCATGGGCAGAGGAGCCTGGGGAGTTACAGCCCTTGGGGTTGCAAAGAGTTGGACACGGCTGAGCATGCACACATGTACAAATATGGAATTATATGACAGTGTGTAACCTTTGGGAATTGGCTTTTTTCACTCAGCAAAGCTCTCTGGAGATTCATCCAGATTGTTACATCAATCAGTAGTTCTTTCCTTTTTATGTGAGTAGTATTCCATATCATAATATGTTTAAAACTCACCTGTTGAAGGATAGCTGGATTGTTTCCAGTTTTTGGTAGATTTGGGGTGAATATAAGTTTCCATTTATGGAGTAATCTCTGAAATGAATAGTTGCTAGGTCATATGGTAGTTATATGCATTGGATTTTTTTTTCATATTTATTTATTTATTGAGTCTTAGTTGCGACACACAGGATCTTTAGTCTTTGTTGCAGCATGCAGGATGTTTAGTTGTGGCATGCATACTCTTAGTTCCAGCATGTAGGATCTAGTTCCCTGCCCAGGAATTGAACTCAGGCCCTCTGCATTTGGAGCTCAGAGCCCTAGCCACTGAGCCACCGAGGAAGTCCCATATGTGCTGGTTTTAAGAACATACCAAATTATTTTCCAGAGTAGCTGTACCATTTTTTTCCCACTAGATCTTATTTTTCTTTTTATGTTCAATTTTTCTTTCACTGTTGTCGCTTTAAATTGCCTTCACTACGTTCTTTCAACATTACTAATCTGTATGGTGACTTTAGCAAATTACAATCTTCTCTTTCTAGAGGTAGGGTTTTCAATTAATTATTGAATCATATATTCCTAAAGTTCATTTTTAAAAAAATATTAGTCACAGCATTCTGGAAAAAAATTACTCTTGACGTTGAAATGTCTCTAGTACCTTCATAACTCCCATGCATATTATTAGCCTCTTTCAGAAAGACAGTCATAGCTCAGCTGGTTGAGAATCCACCTGCAATGCAGGAGACCCTGGTTCGATTCCTGGGTTGGGAAGATCCCCTGGAGAAGGGATAGGCTACCCACTCCAGTATTCTTGGGCTTCCCTGATGGCTCAGATGGTAAAGAGTCAGCCTGCAATGTGGGAGACCCGGATTTGATCCCTGGGTTGGGAAGATCTCCTGGAGAAGGAAATGGCAACCCACTCCAGTATTCTTGCCTGGAGAATCCCCATGGACAGAGGAGCCTGGTGGGCTAGAGTCCATGGGGTCGCAAGGAGTAGGACACTACTGAGTAACTAAGCATAGCATCATTTTTAAAGTAAAACTCTGAAGCTAGAAAAGTAAAACTCTGAAGCTAGAAAAGTAAAACGTCTCTAACATTTCTACAACCAGCCAGTTCTGGAGCCAAATTAGAAGTCCCCAACTGTGCCTTCAGATTGTGCTCTTTCCAGCATGAGTATATGCATCTGTTGGCAAAACTCCTAAATATTGCAGCAGATAGACCTGTTAAAATTCTGAGATATTCCTAAGCACTACAGCCATGGAGTAACTGCAAGTATTAATGTGAAGAAATCAACCTGTGCCACCATTGCTACTGGACTCTAACCCAGCTAAGGAGTAAAAGCCAAAAACTTACATCTTAGACTAAAGACTTTTTCCAAAAGCACGTATATAACACCTCTAAGTTGGAAGACAAGCTCTTTAAAAACAGAATGTGATACTTAGAGGTTAACGATCTTAAGTTTTAATAAGGTACTAAAAACAATTCCTTTTCCAAAAAGACAGGGTCAGCAGACTCAAACTGTAATAGCATACACAACTTGGGCAAAAATGTCTCCAATGTAATATTTCAGCCATAAGACATTACTTTTATCTTAGTGTTTAGAGATTTCAAGGTTGGAAATGGCTAATAAAGGTTACAGATACTGAACACCCAGTACTGAGTTTGAAGTTGGTTCATTCATTCATTCAGTAATGACTGAGTGCCTAGCTTACCAAGCACTTCAGTGACAAACCAAGAAGTATTTTGCTGCCTTCTCCAGAAAGGCCACTCAACAGCTTTGCTTTTCCAGGGTTCTGACCGACATCGTGGCCAAGTGCCATGAGGAGCAACTGGACCACTCTGTCCAGTCCTACATTAAGGTACGAAGTTGCCGGGCGTTGGTCGTATCCCCTTGTGCTATGTGGCTTGTCTCATTTCCTGTCTGCAATAAGTGGGAAGCTCCCCTCTTTAGCCGAATGGTGCCCACCCCAGTCATATTGAACTTTCCCTTTAGTGACTTAGAACTCCTTCTTTTTGCCTTGATGGGCTTAATGTATTGTTTCAATGTATAAATAATGCATACATGTGCAAATGAATATTTATATGGGGAGAACAAGCAAAGAAAGAGGAGGAGGAGAAAACGAACGTACGGTCTTTTGCAATCAACATTAGAAATAAATGAAATTTCTCTGTAAGTTTAAGGAAGACGTCTCCTGTTGGTTTGTTGAATGCGCTGTGTTTCTTCTGTAATGTTTTCTTAGCTCTTTTTATTGTTTTCTCAGGCATTATTTCATTTTCCCAGTTACTGTATATTTGTACCTGCTTCTGGTATGTTAAGTCCTTTCTCCTCCGGCATGAACCACCAGCCCATCCCATCAGTGTTCACTGCTTCCTCCAGTGGCCCTTGTCAGATGTTCACTTGGACGTGTTTATATTCTCATTTTCAGTTGGCCTGTGAATTTATGCCAGTGAACTTGTGATGATGTTTGCACATTATAGTTCCAGCCTAAAGGTGATCTTCTTGACAGAAAATAAAAAACCCACCCAGAGATAAATAAAAGTATCTTATATTCCTTTATATATATAAAGGACCTAAATTTCAACTTTTATGCATAGATTATCTCTTTTAGAGACATAGAACTTTTTAATTAAAAGAACCTATTCCATGAATATATATAGATAGACATACACCCATGTAGTTTAGATGTCTGAAAAGGCAACCAGAGAAGAATTTGGGGTCTTTTGTGCTAAAATTTTGTGACAGCAAGAAATAACTAGAAATTTTATTCTGGAGTGAACCCCTCTGGGATATTATCAGTGAGGAATTACACCCATTACAGTTTTATATTAACATGTTTTCTATCTGTCAGAAAAATTAAGTGTCTTCTCAAATATCTAAGTATGAGTGTGTGCCCTTAAAATAGCCCATATACAAAAAAATAGTAATTTCACAATAATTTCCCTCTGGTATCATTTTACCCAATAAGATCTACAACTCAATTGCCAAAGGCCAGTTCCACCTACAAATGCCTTTTTAGTTGGCTCTCTAAGAGGCATAGCTTCTTTTTATAGGGTATTGATGAATTTACTGTTCAATAGAATCATCTATAGAATTTTCATTCTCTCAACCCTTACCCCAATTTTCCATTTCAAGCTCCAGAGGGCATGAAAGGAAAAGAATACCCCAATCTCTATCATACAAAGTCATCTCCTTTTCAACACACGTATTAATTACCTTTTTCCAGTAGAATTACCAGAAATTGTGTTTAGAACCCACTGATGTGACTGTTTTTGTGACAGCCGAGGTTAGTTCCTGATGAGAGCCTTCTATCAGCTCGTAGAAGCGATCTATAATGCTCTTGGAGCAGTGTCCTGGCGGTGCTTCCTGGAGCAGTCTTTATTTTTAACCAGGATATTTAAAAAATCCTGACGAGACCATTTGATTTTGTGATGTAGGAAGATACTTATTGAGTTTGCTTTGTTTTCTCCAGTGGACCACGTTTTGTCAGTGTTTTAAATCTAGAAATACACCTACGTGGATTTTCAAGCTGATGACAATTCCTAAAGATGTTTCGTAACATAATTTCACATGTCTAAAACAAAGACAGACAAATACATATAACCAACTAAAATTTATTCTGGAAAGAGCACTAAAGTAGAAAATGGAAAACTAGATTCTAGTTAGGGTTAGATAGTTAACTCAGAGTGATCAGCCTGTCTGAACCTCACATTTCCTCTCTGTGAAGTGAGATGGGTGGACAAGATATACATCCAGCTATCTGACTCTGTGCTTGACTCCTGCTATAGTGCCTGGCTGACAGCCTGACCGTGACCAAGGAGTCTGATTTTTTTTTCACCCTTAGTGGAAAAAAATTATTTTCTAACATATACAATAATATTAAGCTCCACACCTAAGAGTTTAATGAAAACTGGGGTCAATACCTGCTTCGATGTCCTTGCAAGTGTGATAGTTGATATAGTTCATACTTATTCAGAAATATACTAAACACCATTTCAAGTTCAGTGGTGCTAAATGCTGCTAACTCACTCCATCTACGATATCCAAAATGCACACATACACCCACCATGTCTTTTTCAAAGATGTATGTCTAAAGTCGATCTAATTAGATACCATCGTTTATAGCTATTCATGGGATTGACATGGTTTAGCCAAAATTTTAAAAAATTTCAGAGCTAGTCAAAATGCCCTTGGAGCTAAGTTACTGTGCATGGGATTAGATAGTTGATTACATTACCCTTGTAGGAGTCATAATCCATGAGGGGGAAAATTGTACTACTCTTGATTTTAGCTAGTTTCATGCATCTCTTAGCCTTATTTTTCTCCTTTGGGATGAGCTTGGAGAAGTCAGATGCCTCAGGAGATTTAGGCATCAATGTTCTATGAAGTCAAAGACATAACTATAGACCCAAATGCAAAGTGCCTCTGCTTTGCTTCTTGTCTGTCTTCACCCTTGACTATAGTGAAGTCCAAACTGTGAATATTATAAAGAAATGAACTTCCTTGAGGCAAACCCAACCCATAAATAAAACTTATAAGCATTTTGTATTTTAAATACATGTGCATGAATTGATACTTAAAATATATGAAGAAATATGAAAAACTAAACCATGACATGCACTCACTGTGCCAACAACCAATCTTTTAAGGAAAAAGCCAGCATCATTTGTTATCTTACTGACGGCCAATGTTTATGAACCTCTTGGTCGCCGTGTCTCAGCATGAGATGGTAGTGGATCCTGGGCTTGTGGGCAACTCTCCTCCTGGCCTCTGGAAGGCACCAGTTTCCCCACTTGGCTATTTGAGTGGGTGCTCTACCCTTTCAGGATGAAGAAATGCTACCATGCCACCCACCTGTTGCCAGTGGAAGGAAGGAGAAGGGGAAATGTGCCCTAAGTAGGTGGGTCAAAGCC
The DNA here is from genome assembly GCF_963930625.1 of Muntiacus reevesi. Taxonomy (NCBI): domain Eukaryota; kingdom Metazoa; phylum Chordata; class Mammalia; order Artiodactyla; family Cervidae; genus Muntiacus; species Muntiacus reevesi. The sequence continues at coordinate 124,054,147 of NC_089251.1, forward strand.
CTCCATGTTTCCTTGAACCCACTAAATTGCTCTCTGATCTTCTTTTTGATTTCTACTAAGAGTGTTTCAAGGAGAGCTTAGGTGAGCAAGGCTCTACCTGCACAAAGCCCTCAGTAGGAGCAGGTGTGCATTACACTTCCCATTGGGCCTTCATTTATTTCATGACAAAATCTGGCATGAGCAGATAATTTTGAGACATGAGTTATTCATGGAACATAATTTTTGACCTTTGTGTTTAAGTATTTAACTTTTTTTCACTGTTTGGATTTTCTTCAGTTTGTGTTCAAGACTACGGCATACAAGGAGAGAACTATACATGAAGAACTGGTTAAAAATATGACTGGTCTTTTGCAATCAAATGACTCCACAACAGTCAAGCATGTCCTGAAGGTAAAGACTTTAAAGATGGGCTTTCATTGGGATGGCTTACACTCAACTCTGAAGATGATAGGATTCATTGATTTTTATAGATCATTTCTCTTATGGTTTCTGGTATAAGCTTCATGTTGGAACAGTAGCATGTGACCCCATGGACTGTAGCCCACCAGGCTCCTCTGTCCATGGGAGTCCCCCGGCAAGAATAACTGGAGTGGGTTGCCATGCCCTCCTCCAATGTTAAGAGAACAGATCATCTTTAAAAGTAGAATGGACTCAGGTTCTTTGGCCTAAAGGCAAAATGAATGACTCTTAAGAATGACCTAAAACATTCAAAAATACTAAGTGTACCCAAAATTAAGTTTATGGGGTTTTTAGGCACAGTAAGAGGAAAAATACCAACAAAAGGGTTAATGGTGTATTAATGAATAGACTGACAGCAGAGAGGAGGCAGAGAAACAGCCACTCTTTGACCCCCAAAAGTTGCAACACATGCATTTGTAGTTACATAAAAGATGGTGAGAAGCTTATAAAGATATAACTCTCAGTTATTATAGACTTGTGAATGTAGTCCCCTGCTAAATTAATTATCTATCATGACTTGACAGATAGATGATTGATGAGTAAGTAGCTAGGGAGGGCTGAGGCTGGATCAATAAGCATCAGCATTTCACTAAAATCAAATTTGTCTAGGTCAAGTGGTTTGTTTAAGTTTAAATTAGCTGTATGAGTATATTCATTCAGTTTATCCAGCAAATATGTTCCAAGTGCCTTCCACTGCAACAAACACCATCCTCACCATCCTTGGCACTTGGTATGCATTTAGAGAATAGAATAAAGATCTCTGCCTTTGGGAAGCTTACACAGTACTGCAAGATGAAAAACAATAAACGACCCACATAATAGCAAAGTTAATTAAATTGCATGTTCAGGGGCTTCCCTGGCTGTCCAGTGGTTAAGACTCCACGTTGCCAATCCTGGGGGCTCAGGTTCAATCCCTGATCAGGAAATTATGATCCCACGTGCGGGAAGGAGAGGTTGAGATGAACGGCAGGAGTCACGTTGGTACATATACACTACCGTGTGTGAAACAGATAGCTAGCGGGAAGCTGCTCTGTGACACAGGAAGCTCAGCCTGATGCTCTGTGATGACCTAGAGAGGAGGGATGGGTGGGGGGTTGGGGGGAAAGGGAGGCTCAAGAGGGAGGCAGTGTATGTGTAAAAACAGCTGATTCATGTTGTACAGCAGAAATTAGCACAACATTGTAAAGCGATTCTAATTTTTTTGTGTTAAAACAAAAAAATAAATTTAAAAGTTAAAATTTAAAAATCAATTTTAAAAAAAATCCCACATGCCAGGCAGTGTGGCCTAAAGATAAAAAAAAAAATAAAAATAAAGTATTGTGAGGTTTTTAAAAATGTTGGGGAAAAATTGCATGTACAGCAGTGAGAAGTAGCATGGGAAAAGAAAATATCAGGCAGGTAAGGGGATGGGGAGCCCTGCAGGCAGAGTGAAGTTTACAGTTTTAAATAGAATGGTCAGGATAGAGCTTGTGGAGAAGGAAAGACCTCAGCAAAACATGTGAAGGAGGTGAGGGAGCTGGAGATGTTTAGGGTAGAACATTAAAGGGAAAGGGGAAAACATACAGTATTTGTCATTCTTTGACTTATTTCACTAAGCATGTAATGCCCTCCAGGTCCGTCCATGATGTCACAAATAGCAACATTTATTTCACATATGTGGAATCTAAAATATAAAGCAAAAAAGTGAGTACAACAAAACAGAAGCAGACTTGGTGATACAGAGAACGAACTAGTGGTTATCTGAGGGGAGAGGTGTGAGGGGAGAGGCAAAATAAGTGAAGGGGATTAAGAGGTACAAACTGCTAGGTATAAAATAAACTACAGCAATGTAATGAACAGCACAGGGTATGTTGCCAGTGTGTTATAATAACCTTATGAGGAGTGCAATCCATAAAAATATTGAATCATTATTTTGTACACCTGAAGCTTACATAATATTGTTAAGTCAACTGTATTTCAATTAAAGAAAATAAAGATTGAGGGGAAGAGCTGTATAATGTCATAAGGCAGCAGCACCCCTGGTGGACATGCCTAAAGGACGGCAGGAAGGCCAGTGTGGCTGGAGCCACGTAAGCAGAGAGAGGAGGTAAGATGCAGTCAGAGAGGCACCAGGAGGTTAGGCGGGTAGCATAAGGGCTGTGGGCCTTTGCAAGGGCTTTGGCTTCTGCTGGGAGAGAAACTAGGAGCCATGAGAGGCCTTTGAAGGGAGAAGTGACTTGAGCTGACCTTGACTTGAGCTGACTTGAGAAATGACTTGAGCTGATCCTTCAAAAGGATCTCTCTGATGACTTCATAGAGAATAGACTGTAGCGGGGTGAGGGTGGAGACAGGGTCACTGGAGAAGGCTGTCTACCTAGCATCCTTGGGTATTCTTTGCTGCTGTGTGTGCTCAATTGTGTCTGACCCTCTGTGACCCCATGGACTGTAGCCCACCAGGGCCATCTGCCCATGGAGTTTTCTGGGCAAGAATACTGGAGTGGGGTACCATTTCCTACTCCAGAGAATCTTCCCAACCCAGGGATCAAACCCACATCTCTTGTGTCTCCTGAATTGGCGGGCAAGTTCTTTACCACTCGCACCACCTGGGAAGCCCTGGGTATTCTTTGGCCTTCTCCAAGTGCACCCCTTCTCATGAGACAAAGTGTGAGGGCAGTCAAAAGGAATGCCGCCTGGAACTATAAGGATTCCTAGGAGCCCCCACCTTTAGAGCTTGTAGGTTTATTCCTGGGCCAGCTTACACCTCTTTGTAAGTCCGTACTAAAGAGGAAAACTCTTGTTGCCTGAGGGTAGCCCCAGACGCAAGGCAGGAGCAGCGTTTGGTGGGAGAGAGGGACTAGTTTGTGGGCCGCACTTGGGCTTGCAGGCTGGACAATCACACCAGGTCCCTCAGGGCAGGACAGAGCCGCAGATGAGAGGAAGGGGTGGGCCAAGGTCGTGCTCTTCCTATGCTCCCACATTCAGGTACAGTATTCCAAACTGTCATGAAGTTGTATTTGTCAAGGTAGGAAGATCCAATGTACTTTATTTAACACTCTGTTAGCTTTTAAATACTTACACGCATACAAATGCAGCTTCCATTTTTACTCTGGCCTCTACCCATAGTAATGTTAAGGGTGGGCCTGCTACAACATTTAGTTTTGCTTAAGGAAAACAGGTAGAACACCCCATGAATAAGTATTTCCTAAGATGACTGTCTAACCAGCCATGTCAAGTAAGCCAGTGTCTTGTTTTATACAGTTTTTGAGATGACTGGGAAACAGAAATATCTGGCATTTACATTTCCCATTAGAACTTTGCTAAGGATGATCCTAACATAATGGAGACAGTATTATTGCTCTGATGCATTTAATTGCAAAGAATACCTTCTAAGATAAAGATTTTGTAATACCACATGTTGTAAAGAACAGAATTATCATTACTTTGCCATAAGATAATAAATTTCTGGTTGTCTTTTCTTTTCCTAACAGCATTCCTGGTTCTTCTTTGCAATTATTCTAAAATCCATGGCACAGCACTTGATTGACACAAATAAAATTCAGGTAAGATCACATGTAATAAAATAGCACCCAACAATTATGCACATGAATATTCTCTTAATAATGAATATTCTCTTATTAGTTCCATTTTTATTTGTTTTATAAACCTTACTGATGTATGCTCACTGCTTTAAGAATTTTTTTATGTGGACCATTTTTAAAGTCTTTATGGAATTTGTTACAATATTACTTCTGTTTTATGTTTTGGTTTTTCGGTCGCAAGGCATGTGGGATCTTAGCCTCCCCCAGAGAGAGAGTTAGTCACTCAGTCGTGTCCAATTCTTTGCGACCCCATGGAGTGTAGCCTGCCAGACTCCTGTGTCCTTGAAATTCTCCAGGCAAGAATACTGGAGTGGGTGGCCATTCCCTTCTCCAGGGGATCTTCTCGACCCAGGGACTGAGCCTGGATCTCCTGCATTGCAGGCAGATTCTTTACTGACTGAGCCATCAAGAAAACCCCTTAGTCCCCCAGTCAGGGATCGAACCCACACACCTTGCCTTGGAAAGCAAAGTCTTAGCCACTGGACCACCAGGGAAGTCCCTCCTCACTGCTTTCTATGTGGGAGACATGACTGTTGTGTCAGTACATGTCCTTCAGAAGCAGATGGCAGGACAAAGTTAGAAAAGCAAAATGACTGTAAAGGATAAAAGGACAGGCCAAAGGACTAGAGAAGTCTGATGCCTGTGAAAGGAGATGGCAAAGGAAGCAGGATTGGTTGGAAAGAGCCTGGCAGTGAGAAAGTTTTAGTTGGACCAATGGGCTATCTGAGAGCAAAGAATATTCATGAGAAAAGTCCTTCATTGGGCAGATGATCTGACTCTGGTACCTCTGCAAACTTGGAGCAGCCAGGGAGAATGTGACCTTGGTGACCTTGGCATGGTCTCTTGAGTGCATCCCCAAAACTCCATAACCATTTCATTCATCACAGCAGATTTTGTCTCAAAGGAATATCTGAGCTGTGCATGTCCTTGGCTGCCGCCTGTGGTCCACGGTCCACAGGTTACACTACATTTTGCAAATGTCTCTGATTCTGCCCCTACATAGCTTCCCTGGGCCTCTCTTCCTGAAAAATGGAGGCTAGTGGGATTTGATTAACTGTAACCTGTTACTATGGAGAAGGAAATGGCAACCCACTCCAGTACTCTTGCCTGGAAAATCCCATGGACAGAGGGGCCTGGTGGGCTACAGTCCATGGGGTCGCAAAGAGTCCGACACAACTGAGCGACTTCACTTTCACTTTTCACTTTCATGCATTGGAGAAGGAAATGGCAACCCACTCCAGTACTCTTGCCTGGAGAATCCCAGGGACGGAGGGGCCTGGTGGGCTGTGGTCTATGGAGTCACACAGAGTTGGACACAACTGAAGCGACTTAGCAGCAGCAGCAGCAGCCTGTTACTATGGCTGGCCTCAGGACCGTACGTGGTTCTCATCGCCCCCCTCCTCTGCCATTCATTCTAGATTCCCCTCACCCTCAGCCAGCAGCTCTGAAGGTCTCTGTCACTTACCTGTGTTGTGGCCCAAACACTCATTCCAAAGAGGTCCAGAGCGGTCTCAGCCTTTGGAAAACAAACTCTACTCTACTCAGACCATTTGTAGTTACAATTGGGTAAGGAGGATCAAGAAGCTCCCAAGTGGATTCCCTGAGTTCCACACATATTTCTCTCTGTTCTCTTTGTGGGTAAGACCAAGCAGAACCTGCAGACATTACACCTCCTTCACTTGGGAGGCTAAATCAGAACAGTATTGCATGGGGTGGGGATGGTAGTGAATAGCGATATTTATACTCATTTATATGAGTATATTTATACTTCATTTATACTCTTGGTGTGGGCGGGCAGTGTCCGAGGCCAAAACCTATAGAGCCCTTTGGAGAAGGACTTTAGAATCATTACATTAGACAGTTACTCAAGCTGCAGGACACTTTCTTTAGGGACCCTGTCTCCTCTTCAGTCAGTGTGTACCAGATTTGAGAACTGACTCAGGTCCAGGAAGACAGAGGCCAAGTTATGCTTGGCCTCTCCACCAGGATGGCCCCACAGGTCAAGCATCTAGTGTGTGTTTACTCCAAATGCCAGTTGTGTCAATAGAAGTTATACTTTTAGACCAGGTAAATGGCTGGTGGTCGGATCTTTGAACCCAGTGGACCTGCTGCTAACAGAACTTAGGACTACTTTATTAATCCTATGAGTTTCCACTCTAAGTGGCTAGACATGATGGTATTTTGGTCTCCAGATATCAACATCAATTCAGATCCTGTGTCCACTAAAGCTTCAAATGTTTGAGTGTTTCCCCTAGTGTAATCACCTAAGAAAAGCCTACAGAGTCCTTTGGAGAAGGACTTTAGAATCATTACATTCGACACTTACTCAAGCTGCAGGACATTTTCTTTAGGGACCCTGCCTCCTCTTCAGCCAGCGTGTACCATATTTAAGAACTGACACAGGTTCAGGAAGATGGAAGAGTCATGGTTATTTGTTGGAACAGAGATCCTTGTCTTCTGATAGTCCATTCTTGTCTTATCGGTGGATATGAAGCAATGCCATTGTTACCTGCTGCCTGTCTTGTCCCTAAGGATTCCACACATCATTAACCAGTCCTAAAGCTTCCTGAGAGTCAAGCCCTCTTGGCTGTGCTCCAGACTTGCCATTTGTCTTGATCGTCACAGCCCTGGAGGTTAGGTGCAATCACGTGACCTCTGTATATAGGTGGCCATCATCCTCATGGCTGTTAGTAAGCCAACAGTGTGTTCGTCTCTCCCACCTGGAGAGGGGAGATCCCACTGAATGTCTTAGGGATATCAGTCCCCAATACCTTCTGAATGGCTTTGGTGCATAGTGGGTCTTCTGGGCTCATATTTCCACTCCTATATGTCCACCTCCCTCTGCCTTTTTATTCCTTCCTCTATCATCTGCCAGGGCAACCCAGGTATTTTTCATCCTGCTTAAAATGAACCATCTCCAGGACTCTTAAGATTCTTGTTTAAGCCCACGTCCTGACAAAGTGCCCTTAAGTCTGTGAATCTGAATCTGTCCACTCTTTCATTCTGGCCATGTTGATCAAACACCCTCAACACTGTCTCAGTGGTACTCCCACGTGGCCCTTGCTAGTACATTCTGTGCTGTTTTGAGTTGCTCAGTTGTGTCCAACTCCTTGAGGCCCCATGAACTGTAGCCCACCAGTCTCCTCTGCCCGTGGAAGAACCCTCTGAGAGGCAGACAGCACGTCCCTGGCGCCTCTGCTTTCTTATCCTCGTCAGTTCCTATTCACTAGCAAGTGCCGAATGCCTTCTCAACACTGAGCTCTAGAAGCGAAAGGTTCCTTGTATTGGCTGCATGTTTTGTTTTCCATCAGCCCCTTCTTCCTAATGCAACTCCCAAATGCCTGAAACTCAGCCCCTGCATTCTGCACCGGGTCCTTGGGACCTCTGCCCTATCATCGCCCAGGTTTTCCAGCAGGTTCCAGCTTGCAGCTGGGAATCTGACCTTCCGGTCACCTCACTGTCTTCCTCACCTTCCTGATACAGAAAGCCCACCGTCCCCAGCTCAGCAGTTCTCCCCTCTCAAGGACTGGGGATAGACTTCTGGAGAAGAATTTAAAATGTTACTCATTGGGAATTCCCTGGTGGTCTAGCGGTTAAGACTCAGCACTTTTCACTGCTGGGGACAGGGTTCTATCCCTAGTCGGGGAACTAAGATCCTACAAGCCGTGTGGCACAACCAAAAAAAATTAAATTAAAAAATAAAAATGTTACCTGTGTATACTAATCAGCCTGTCTTGGGGTTAAGAGTGGGAGTAGGCTTCAAGGGGAATTCGAAAGGAAGGCAAAAAAAGGTTGGGGGAAGGAACAGAGGAATTATCAAGGTCCAAGATGTTAATTCATGTCCCTGTGAAGAAAATGTTGGCACTGATGTGTTTAATATCTCTTAGAGGACTAACACAGTGAAAAGAGGAAAACGACAATTGTGCTTTGATTATCTAAAACCTGATTATTGCTTTCACAGGTGAATCATTTACCCTTATTTCTCAAGGTATATGGAGCAGAATGAAAAATGATGTATGCAGTTAAATCCATTAGGTTTATTTGTTGTCAATTTAATTTTATTTCAGTAGTAAACTTTGAATATATACAGAGAGTAACCGTGAGATTCTCAAAGTGACATTCATTTCCTGGTAAAAATGGCTAAAGAAAAGCCAGCCGAAGTCAACTGCAGCATTCTGTAGTTAATCAGTGTTTGTGCTATGCAGTTTCTGTAATTTTAGCCTCCATGGTTTTTATTCTTGCATCATGGAAGGTTGAATGCTTAGAATTGAAGAAAATAAAGGTTAGTCAGATTCTCAATTGTCTGGTTCTGTCTATAGTGAAATTGCAAGTCTAATTTTAAAGCCATCTTGTAAAGGTGAATGAATCTTACCTATCTTGTGCAAAGAAATTCTATAAATTCACGAAGCAGTAACAGAAATGGGAAAACTCAGCTGCATGAAATTTTCCGAGTTAAAATAGGAAGGGTAGATTTCTGGACCTGAGGGCACTCTTTAGGGGCCTATAGAGTTTTCCTCTGTATGTTGTGTGATCTCACAGCCAAACCTTTTTTTATCTTATGGCAAAAGCGTTTTGACAGTGAAGTCTCGCTGACACCTGCTATGGGCATTTGCTAAGACCATTTAGTTAAGACCAGCCGGTATAGACTTCCATCTATAAGATGAATAGTGTTTGAGCATCTAATGGAAAACATGGTGATTATAGTTGATAGCACTGTATTGTATAAGTGAAATTTGCTAGGAGAGTAGAACTTAAATGTTCTCTACCCAAAAATATGTATGTGAGCTGATGAATGGCTTAATTAACTAGATGAGGGGTGGCAATTCTTTCACAATTTATTATGTGCATGAAAACACCAGAGTGTATAGTTTAAATATGTTATAATTTTGTATGTCAGTTATGTCTCTTATAAAATTGAAATAACTTTTATAAAAAAGCTAGCTAGTACTCACAACTTAGAAAACATTTCAAACTAATATCTGTACTCATTCAGTTATTCATTCACTGATTTCTTATAGTTGTTTATTGGAGGACTCTTATTAATAGTTTTAAAAATCAAAATAATTGATTTTTAAATTAGAAAACTGAATCGAAGAAAATCTAGAATAATAGTCGTTGAACCATTCATAGCAGTTATTTCCTGAGAAGGCAAGAAAGGGTATTAAGAAGTTATAAAAAATGTTACATTTCTATGTTGTCTGAATAGTTTGCAATTCACATATGTTATAATTTATAATGAAAAAGTGAAAGCTTTATTGGCCAAAATAGAAGAAAAATTCACTGACAAGTGGAAATCGTGACCTTGAAATTGAAATGACTTCTAATTTCATTATTGCTTTCAAGTTTCCAAAAAGACTTTTTGTTTGATAATAAATAGAATGAAGTAAGTCTTACAGGTTATGTTTTCCAGGCTTAGTATTTCACAGATCTCATTGTAAAGAAATGATCCATTCTTTCCTTAGCTTTCTAGGCCTCAAAGATTTCCTGAATCTTTTCAAAATGAATTGGACAATCTTGTCATGAGCCTCGCTGACCACATGATTTGGAAAAACAAAGACTCACTTGAAGAAACAAGAAGGGCAAACCACAGCGTTGCCAGATTTCTTAAGGTACCTTGTACAAAGTCATGATTCTATTCAAGCCTGTGTGGTAGTGGCTCTGAGATACTGTACGTGTTAATTAAGTCACTGGTTCATTTATGATGAAAAGTCAAAAGACTATCATGATTAGATGAATGCTTTCATCTATATGTCTTTCTTGCTTGGAATACTTTCTGATTTTTTTTTTTCCAATTTGGAGTCCTATAGAACAAAAATCAAGGTTAGAGAAAAATATTTGCTTGAATATTGCCAAATGTAGGACTTCTAAATATTTTTAAAGAGAAAAATGAGATTTTTTAAAGGAGAACTCGTCCTGAGGCAATATTTTTGTCTCAGACTTTTCTATCCTTGAAGTGATATTTTGGCATGGCTACAGCTCTCACAATGATGCCAAATAGCCACTTTGGAAAAACTTGGGGGAATTGAGCATTTTTGTTGTTTTACTTCCAGGCTCTTTTTTACATGATGAAAATATTATAAATTAGCTACATAAGAGGAAAATGATCAGTTAAAGTATTGAGCAACATAAAATGAAATATATATATATATATGTATGCATATATATATTTAGCAATATTTCTTTATATTAAATTAGGATGAAAAATGAGCTTAGTCCAAAAATAGCTAATGTAGAATGGTGGTGTATCACTCAGCAGATAATACATCCAATCAGAAAGATAATGTTTTTCTTCTGTTCCTTCTTTTGCCCAACTATTGACTATTGGTGACCTTGATGAAGGCACTTTTCTTGATTTTTTGTAGTAGACACCAAGACATACTGGATAATTGTGGGAACTTATCAATAAATACTAGTAACAAAGAGACTATGGAGATAGATGGAAAATTAGCTGAAGTTGTCATTAGTGAATTTTAATTCAGTCTAATTTCTTTTTTGATGTATTAAATGCTATTTCAAACTATGTACTATGCATGTTTACCTCTTGAATTTTTTTCTTTAGTGTTTTACATCTTATTGTTGTTTATTTCTTGCTTCAAGAAAGAGAAAGAGGTGGTCAGGATTAAGGAAGAAGAGAGTAAAATAGAAAAAAAATTTACTCTAATTTTCTACCACATTTTAAGACCTATGAGAATAAAGTTTGTTACTATGCTAGTAGCTTATTTGAAATGCTTGATGAAAAAGAAAATTTGGAGACATGACATGTTGTCCAATTTGTAAGCACACTGCATTTAAGAAACATCTGCAGATTATTCTTCCCTAAATTGCAAAAAAAAAATGTTGCTTAAGCAAGTCTCTTAAAAAGAGAAAAGACCCCTTATCTACCCTCTTTGGCTTAAATGTTGTGTACTTATTAGAAAAAAATATGCTTACCTTGGACCTCATTTATGCAAAAGTGGCTTCTGGTGGTACATAAAGTAATGTCTAACCTAAATGTCCAAGGTGAAAAGAGACACAAAGTATACAGCTAATGGTGACACCAGTGGTTTGTGAAAGCTGTGGGTAAAAAGCATGGATTGACAATAGATAAACAAATATAGTCTGTAAGATATATGGATTCATGAACTGCAAACTGAAAGCAGTACTTTTGTGAAGTTCATAAATGGAAATACTAACTTAGTATATTGTACATTATGAAAATCCATTGTACAAGCATTGTTTTCAGATTATTGTTTTGATGGAATTTGACACAGAAAGCTTTTTTTTAAATGTTTGTGAAGTTTATTATATGAATCATTTTTATGTGGACAGGAAAAGAGAAAAGAAGATGACATAATTTTTTGATGTAAAATTGAATGTAGTCATTTGGCATAATGCACATGAATTGATGAACTTTGAGTGTTCAGCTGCTCAACACTGCCCCACTATTGGCATTATAAAACTTTTATATTCCCAGAAAATAGTTATTCACTTAACTTAGGTTTCAAATGGCTCTTATCTCTTTTGGTTGTTGAATTCTACATTAGTAATACTATAAGTTAGTTGTCATCAGAATTTAACAATTGAAGTATCGTAACACCTTGGTTGTACCAAGATTGTTTTCCAAAAATGAAGAATGTGGTACCTCTGGGGTGACCACATGAAAGTGTCCTAGGTGAGAAAGTGTCCTCCTTTATCTTACATCATGGGAAAATAATGTTTTTGTAGCACTTAGGCCAGAAACCTTGTCCATTTCTCTGACTGTTCTCTCCTAGAGATAAATAGGATGCAAATGCATCCATGGCTACATATGTAGCTTCTGTAATTTTTCTTTGCACCAACAATCTGGGTCACAATTCTAATTTACCTTAGAGTACCTATATAGATACTCATCTCTTGCAAATATAATACCAAGGAGATAGCAAAGGAAAGTTCATTCTGATTTTAATTTCCCTTCTTAGACAGCCATGTCTTTTTACCCACTCTTCTGACTATTCTCTACTTTATTTCAGTTTGCTTTTGGAAACCATTTGGCAATCATCTAATATAAAAGACAGATTTTGGTAGCAAAATATTTTAAAGAAACATCTGTGATATTTCTCTCTAAATATCAAAAAAAAAAGATGGATAAGCAAGTCTATGAAAGGGAAAGTCTTCATATTTACTCTGTTTCACTTAAATGTTCTGTGTTTGTGAAATAAATAAATGTTTTCTATAAACTCCATCTATGCAAAAGTTGCTGTAGTGGTACATAAGTTAATACCTAGTAGAGTATCCAGATGAGAAAGAAAAAGATGGACCAAGTGGTTTTGTAAAATATAAAAGGAAAAGGGTATCAGATTGCGTGTTTTGTAATTTGAGTTCATAACTGATCGCAAAACAAGCTGTAGAATAAAATTCTCATTGGTTCTCACAGTTGGTGAAACAAAATAGATAGTTTTTTATTACAATATATCTTTGCATGTTTAATTTAGAATATTTTCCTTTATTAAGCCAAACTGAGAAAAAGTCTGACAGGATATGTTATTCTTTATGTCAACAATCTGCAAATTTTTTTCTGTAAAGGGTCAAATGTTAAATATTTTTAGTTCTGCAGACCATACAGTCTCTGTTGCAAGTACCCAACTCAGCTAGAAACAATCATAGACCATTCTCTGTTAGTCACTCAGTCATGTCCAACTCTTTGCAACTCCATGGAGTGTAGCCTGCCGGGCTCCTCCATCTTTTGGGATTTTCCAGGCAAGAATACTGGAGTGGGTTGCCGTTTCCTTCTGCAGGTTATCTTCCTGACCCAGGGATTGAACTCGGGTCTCCTGCATTGCTGGCAGACTCTTTACCATCTGAGCCACCAGGGAAACCCATAGACCATTCACCATGGACAAGATATAAACAAATGGATACAGCTGTGTTCCAATAAAACTTTATTTACAAAAGCAAACAGTGGGCCAGTATTGGCTCATAGAACATAGTTTGCCAAAGCCTGCTATAAATCATTTTCTGCTAATATGGAAGGTTAATATAAATTATTTTAAAACAAAAGCAGAGAAGCCCCTCCATGCCTTAACAATGAGTGAAAAATCCTCTGCTTTTGGGGTTAAGAAGATGCTGGAATGGGCCAGAAACAGGGTTCTGATGACAGGAGAGACACATTTCATGAAGCTTGACCCACAGGAAGGCTCTCTGCAGGAAAAAGGCTGATTCTACTGACTTTGTATCTTAGGAACAACCTGCCCCTCTTATCCCTCACTGTCCCTTGAAAAGAAGATGACAAATTCACCACATAGAAGGTCTTATATCTCAAGAAACTCTGAGTTTCCCTACACCCCAGGGTAGGCACCCTCCTCCTCATTTTCCCCATTCATGGGTGGTGGAGTTTGGTCTCCTTTGAAAGCCACCAGATTAACTACAGTAGCCTCTGGAAGGTGGCAACTGCAACCTTTCAATGACAGGACTCACAGATTCCTCCTCTGTCTAATCAAGGCACCCTGTGACTTCACCAAAGTGCTTCTGTTCTCGTGCTCTTTCTTGAGAAGGTTCTAGAACCCACAGTTATACTAGATGGTCTTCCTCTCTGCAAAGTGAGACCCAAGCTTCTTCCCAGCAGGAAGGAGACAGCAATAGCAGAGGTCTCCAGGGAGAGAGCTCCACGTTGGGAATATTCCAAGGGTCACCAGTTGGGACTTCATTCTACAGACGGAGAACCTTAGAGAACGTGACCACTTGCTGAAAGCCTGCATAGTGCAGAGGACATCAAAGCCCTCTTCCTCCTCTCCTCCCAAGATAGGTTCTCTACATCTTCTGCACCTGTGATTATGCTCTGGTGTTACCTTTCATCATTGATCTATTGGGAGATAGGAGGACCAGGGAGCCATTGACTTTTTTACTAAAGGGAGATGATTGAAAGAACTTAAATTCATACTGAAAATGAAAATATAAATGAAGTAGTAGGTAATGAATAGGTACATGAAAAAAACCTCAGAATAAAACATAGAAAAATGGAAAGGGAAACAACACAAACGTATGATTGACCAATCAACTGGAAACATGTTACTAGAGAAAATAACTCAGGCTTATACATGGGCGTATTTCCATGGGAAATCTTCCACTTGGTATACTACCTATAGGACTTTCCAGGTGACACTAGTGGCAAAGAACTTGCCTGCCAATTCAGGAGACATAAGAGACGCAGGCTCCATCCCTGGGTCAGGAAGATCCCTTGGAGGAGGTGGAGGAGGGCATGGCAACCCACTCTGGTCCTGGCAGGCTACAGTCCATAGAGTTGCGAAGAGTTGGACATGACTGAAATAACTTGGCATGCACACACGCATACTGCCTATAACAAGATTTTATGTCCAGTCCTTTCTGAGAAAAGAGATTTGTTTGTAAAACTGAGGAGAGACTAAGAAATGCAAAACCGTTACAATGGACCCTACTGGACTCTGGATGAGAAAGAAGCCTTCTATACTGAGTGATACAGCAGCTGAGAAATTTTCCCACATGATACACTTGCTTGCACACTTGTGGATGGGTAGAATGAAACACACATGCAGTGATGACCTCCATAAGCTAATCTACTATAGTGCCCAAGATGCTGCATAGGAAGCATGGTCCATGCCCACTTCACACTTTTCCATGCAGGAACTGGCCCCTGTAGCTTGGTTACTGGTTACGTGGCCATTTGGGATAGAGAGCAGACGCTGAGCCGACTTGCAATGCTTGCCTGACTCCTCTAAACCTACCTACTGCTTAAGACTCTCCTTATTACAGTTACGAGAGTGTGAAGACAGAGTAAGACAGACAGTGAACAGCTCATTGAGACATCTCAGGCTCTCTAAAAATTTCTAAATTAAATGGAAAGGGCTTTGCAATATTTCATTGCAAAGCTCCAAGAGATGTTTTATGAAAAATGATAAATATGGGTTTGTCGCTTGCTGGTGTGTGTCCTATATCTGGTATTTTAATTAGCTGCCATATGTGGATGAATGCTTAAGCATTATTGTAGATATTGTTCAAACATTTATTGTATAACACACTTAGTGAAATGTTATTTTGTTTCAATATTTTTAACCTTTTCTAACATCTTTAATGATCCTTAAAAACGTCTGAATTTAGAATTTTATTTATTTTTTTTTTAGCGCTGCTTTACATTTATGGACCGGGGTTTTGTGTTTAAGGTGGTTAACAACTATATCAGCATGTTCTCCTCTGGCGATCCCAAGGTAAGAACCACGTTCAGGGGTGATGGCTTTCTAAACTGTTGCATTACAAATAAATAAACTGGTCTCTGTGTATAATCTGTCTAAAATAATAACCTATCCATTATTTGTATCAAAAAATAATTTCTATACAACGAAAGGCAGGCTTTTAAAATGGCTCATCAGCTCAGCAAGTCTTCCAAGTCCTCCCTTCATGGGGGACAAATGGGCATGGAGTTGAAAGTGTTTACATTTCATTTCTGTTTCTTGTGGGCCGTGAGAGGAGTGATTCTGGCTGCAATTCTTCTTCCTCAGGTTTGCCCAGGACTGTTTTGGTTTTAGCAAGTTCCACTTCTCTGGAAATTTTCAGTCTTGGGCAAAATACAACAGTTGATCACCTTACATAAATATTGACTCTGTGTCGGGAGACAGGGGACAATACTAATATCTAGGGAGCAGTGGTTCCTAAAGGGTGGTTCCTAGACCAGTGATCTCAGAGCTGAGCTACTGCGGGTGGGGCCCAGATATCTGGAATGCGGCAAGATTCCTATCACCTTCAGGTGATTTCTGTGTTCTTTCAAGTTTGAGAACCACTGAGCTATATAATATGGCATATGCCAGAGGGACATAAGACTGGAAATGGGCCAGACTCTGAAACTTGTATCATTAAGCATTAAGGTTGTTTGTGTTGCAGCCAACAGAAACTTACTCCAATTTGAGCAAAAGGGACTTTATTGGAAGGATATTAGGAGAACTAGGCTTGGAAAAGAACAGAGACCAAGGCACTTCCAGGGCAAAAGAGTAATCACAAAGGATGAACCTGGGGCCAAGGTCTGCTGCTCCTTAAATAATGAAATAGGACCATTTTCTCCTTCTTAACACTCTGCTTATATGTATACGTGGAATATTACTTGGCCGTAAAAAATGAAATAAGGACATTTGCAGCAATGTGGATGGACTTCGAGATTATCTAAGTGAAGTAACTCAGAGAAAGACAAATACCATATGATACAACTTATATGTGGAATCTAATTTTTTTAAGATACAAATAAACTTATTTACAAAACAGAAATGGACTCACTCAAATTTATGGTTACCAAAGAAGAAGTGTGGGGGGATGTGATAAATAGGAGATTGGGATGAACATATACAGATGGCAATATATAAAAATAAATATCTAATAAGAATCCACTGTATAGTGCTGCAAACTCTAGTTAATATTCTGTAATAACCTACTTGGGAAAAGAATCTAAAAAAGAATGGATATATATATTATAACTGATCCACTTTGCTGTACATCTAAAACTAACACAACATTATAAATCAACTTTACTACAATAAAAAAAATTTTTTTGAAGATTTACACTCCAGAGAGGAAGCATGTAACCCGTCTACTTTGGGTCATGTGGAAGAGAGGGCACCTGAATTAATAGCTCCCCATTAACCTTTCCCCATCAGAAGGAAAATAAGTCCCCAAGAGAAGTCATCTACGTTTTGGGAAAGAATATAGAAATACATTTACAAATATAGAAATAAAATGTATTTACATTTATAGAAATAAACAAGTATAGAAATTCCAAAAGTAAATAATGATCTTCTTGGAGCATTTCATGTTGGGCTTAGGAGCCTGAATGTTATTTTTTAGCTGTGGAGATTTAGCAAGGAGAAACTGCATGATTATATGTCATTAAGTTTTGAAAATCCAGTTCTTTCTGTAAATATTTTTTGAAAAATTGTCCTTCATTAGTGCTCCAATTATGCATGAAATTTGCAGAATATCCTTTTAGGTATGATTCCAGTGACCCTAAATTATATATCTTATCAAAGACCAAATGGAACATACTCAATGAAGAATGATTACCATGTAATTTAATTATGTTCCTTTTCATTTTGATGTATAAAGGATTAAGTCAAATACTACCCTTGTTTGAGATGTCAGTATTCTAAATTACTGACTAAAGTTGGCACAAATTATGATTCTAAAATATCTGAGCAAATGAAATATATTTTATTTTGTTAGATGTTTTAAGTGAATACAATGAACACAAGCTAACTGAGTCTTAAAAATTGGTTACTTAGTTTGCATGACAATGAAAATAGAATGGTTATGGACTTGCTAATTGTTCCTATTTATGCAGTTGTATTAAGTTGTTTTGGATCTTGTTTGCACTTCATTTATCACTGTCCTACTCAAAACATTGAGATGACAGACCTGTTTGCAAGAGCAAGAAAGGGGTGGAATGAGATAATGTACTCAGAATAAATGGAAGATGGAGAGAGATTTAAGTTTAGATTATGTGCACCATTGTCTTCCTCAGCGCTGGATCTTAGAAGCTGATTGGAGTGATCTGTTCTTCAAGCTGAATGTAGTTGTACACGTTAGTACATGTGATGAGGCACTGTTTTTCTCAGAATAAATCTATTTTGCTATATGCTTAAAAGAAGTGAAAAAATAGAACTCAGTAAGATTGTATCACATAGAAGCTCAAGGTAGGTTGCAAATGAAATCACTTCTTGAACAGGCCTTGACCAATCTCCAAAAATAGGGAGCCTGACTACATTTACCACTTCGGAGGGGACAAAATCCTTTAAACTTAACAATGACCCAGTGGTCACACAAAAGTAACTCCACTTCCTTTTTAGAGATAAGATTCAAGTGCAGATTTTCTATTGACTTTCTTAGTGTGTGAATAATAGTCATTCTTTTGCCTCTTTTTCAGACCTTATGCCAGTATAAATTTGATTTTCTCCAAGAAGTATGTCAGCATGAACACTTTATTCCGTTGTGTCTCCCCATAAGATCGGCAAACATTCCAGGTAATAAGTCCCAGATTTGTATCAGTTCCTACAAAGGGAACACATCTATTTGTTTGTCTTACCTTTTTTGTTTGTATTTCTGTTTCGTCAGTCTTGGTCTTGTCTGAAATCGTCACAGGGGCATTAGACCCAGGTAATCAGGTTAAAATGTAGAAAATGATAGCATGTGGTAAAGAGTACAACACTGTATTTCTCAATTTTTGTTTATGTTTTCTTTTTCATCAAAGAGAAGCCCAACACAGCCAAACAATTGGTGCCTGTAAATCAAAGAATATTAACTGCGTAACTAGTGCCAAGTTATCACTGCGTTGGGCAGGCTGGTTAAGACAGTCAGGGGGATCAAAGTCTGTTTCAGTCATTTGGATTCTCTGTTTACTATTTACTTCCCAGTAGCTCAGCTAGTAAGAATCCACCTGCAATGCAGGAGACCTCGGTTCAATTCCTGGGTCGGGAATTTACCTTGGAGAAGGGATAGTTTACTATTTATCAATAAGTAAAAGGGATTGTTTACTATTTATCAGTAGCTCAGAGACCTGGTAGTCTCTTTGTAGATCTGATATTATCAATAGTAAGCATAAAAACATGTTTCATAGCAAGCAGATTTCTGATAGAAGGAAAAAACAGTGCCCAAGAAGGCTAAGAATTAAAATAATTCTCTTCATGACATTCTTTCTTAAGAAAAGAAGTAAACAACCAAAGGTACTTGTCTTGAAAAGCAGAGCTTTATTGAAGGGATTCACTTGTATTTTAGGACAACATATTTTAATTTTTCAGTATAAATTACACGTAGTTAATGAATATGGTGTTTATCTGAATGTGTATGTATCTGAAGTTTTTATTTATTTATATTAAATTCAGATCCTTTGACACCTTCAGAATCAATACAAGAATTACATGCATCAGGTAAATGATTTTTATTTTCTATTACACTATCTCAGCATCAGTAACCAGTTTGTATTTCAAGAATATTGATGAGTATAAACACTTCGTATTTCCAGTTTCTAGATGTTAATAGTCATATCATCTAATCAAATATACAAAAATATCAAATATCATCTAATCAAAATAGTCAAAATTTGAGTGAGCTTTCTTTTATCACAAATAATTAAATGCTTCCTTAGTTTGAATTCTTTCATACTTTATTCTCCAGAGTTTGAACATTTTTCAATTTCCCAAAACATCAGGAATTTCCTTAGAGTGTAACCATACATGAAATTCCCAATCATATGCTTATTCAATGAAACTATCTTTATATAATATTTCTATCAATAAGTCACAGCCTGGTTCTAATCCTTCTCTCCAAATTGATCATTAGAATCATATCAGTTTATTTTTACCCCAGACAAGTTCATAACTTGAAATAGTCTGGGCAAATTTTTTTCTAGATATAAATGGGCAATTTGCAAGTTTTGTTTTATTTCTGGCTCCTCACTGTTACTCAGTATTTCATGGAAAAATTTATTTAACCTAAGCCCTTTGATGTTAGTTTCCTAAACTTCCACATTCCCTGAACTTCTGCCTTCAACAGTATTTTCACAGACTGAAAAAAAGTGATTTGTTTACTTTACTTCTGGTCAGATATGTTGTGGAGTGTTCTAATAGTTCATTATTCCTAACATGTCCTGAGTCAGAAAGATCCCCAGAGTAGGAAACGGCAACCCACTCCAGTATTCTTGCTGGGAAGGTCCCATCGACAGAGGAGCCTGGCAGACTTTGGTCTGTGGGATTACAAAAGATTTGGACATGACTGAAATGACTCAGCGTGCACACATGCACTATTTTGCATAAGAATACATAAGTATTTGCTTAAGTATTTACTGAATGCCCCTCTTCACATTTTTCATACAAGATTGTATTGCTGAATCCCTGCTAGTAGCGAAAGGGGTTTATAGTTGTTTGTTCCACCTCTCTTGATTGTAAAGTGATCATTTAACTTTCAGTAACATGATCTCTTTACCTTCCTCACAAAGATATGCCTGAATATTCGGTCACGAATGAATTTTGCCGCAAACACTTCTTAATCGGAATTCTGCTCCGAGAAGTTGGCTTCGCTCTGCAAGAAGATCAAGATATCAGACACTTGGCTTTAGCTGTCCTAAAAAATCTAATGGCTAAGCATTCATTTGATGATCGATACAGAGAACCAGTAAGTGGTCTTTCTTTCTCCCTTCCCTAAACACCATTTAATGGTTCACTGCATTAAGTGCCTATCAAACCTACAAGTCTATTGATTTTTATGTGAATCATTTCTTTTGACTCCTTTTCTACCTAGGAAAAGCAGGCCCAGATAGCCAGTTTATACATGCCCCTCTATGGCATGCTTCTGGACAATATGCCAAGGATTTACCTGAAGGACCTGTATCCTTTTACCGTCAATACATCGAATCAGGTAAGTTTGCATACTATTCCAAGTGTCTATTTCAATAAAGAGCTTGCCTTTTTTTAATATATATATTTTTGGCCTGGATAACCATTTTCCCCTAAATGTGAGCAAACTAAGGATTAAACAGAACAGCGCTTCTTGCTCGGTGGTTTTATTTTGGGGGGGGAGGGAGGGGGGCGGTGTTTGCTTTTGGTTTTTTATTTATCTGTTTTTTATTGCAGTATAACTGCTTTACACTGTTGTGTTACTTTCTGCTGTACAATGAAGTATATCAGCCATATGCATACATATATTCCCTCCCTGTTAGACCTCCCTCCCACCCAAGCCCTTCATTTCGCCCGCCCAGGTCGTCACAGAGCGCCAAGCTCCGCTGCCTGTGTTAGGCATGCAGCAGCTGTCTAGCTGTCTGTGTTGCACGTGGGAGTGGACATGCGGGGCTTCCCTGCTGGCTTGGATGGCCCTTTCTCAGTTCTTCCCACCCTCTCCTTCCCCATCCCTCCTGTGTCCACACGTCCATTCTCTCCATCTGCTCCTCTGTTCCTACTCTGCAAATAGGTTCATCTATCCCATTTCTTTAGATTCCGTATATAAGCATTGATATAGGTGTTTTGAGGTATTGAGACAGTGTCTAGAAGTTAGGAACTATGTCTGAAATTTTTTTTCACCTTGCACCAGTATCAGTTACTATCTATGTAACCTTCAACAAGCTATTCAACTTTTTCCTCATTTATAAAATGGAATAGAATACCTCTGTCACAGGATTCTTAGGAGGATTAAATGTGTAATAGAAAACATGCATCATAGAGACTGGCACATTGTGAGTACCTAACATCTAGTTTTTAATAATAATAATATACATTTAAAAATCCATGATAATAGTGATAATCTAAATATAATCAATGGATTTATGATACCATTTATAGGTGGAATCCAAAAAATACAACAGTGAATATGACAGAAAAAATAAGCAGACTCACAGATATAGACAACAAGCTAGTGATGACCAGTAGGGAAAGGGAAGAGCTGTAGGAACAGGGGTTAAGAGGTACAAAGTGTTATATATAAAATTTTTATAATTTTATAAGTTATAAGGATATATTGTACAACATGGAGAATGTAGCCAGTATTTTATAATAACTGTAAGTGGAGTGTAACCTTTAAAACTGTGAATCCCTATGTTCTATACTTATATAATATTGTACATCAATTATAGTTCAATTAAATTTTTTTTAAATCAGTGAATTTATCAATAACCATTATAGTCATTTAGTCCAGGGGTCCCCAACTTCTGGGATCTAATGCCTGATGATCTGAAGTGGAGCTGATGTCATAATAATAGAAATAAAATGCACAATAAATGTAATGTGTTTGAATCATCCCCAAACCATCCTTCTGCCAAGGGTCTGTGAAAAAACTTTCTTCCACAAAACCGAAAGGTGCCAAAAAGGTTGGGGACCACTGATTTAATCTATATCTGAAAGAGTTTCCACTACATTGTTTAAAAATTTAAAAATCACATAAGAAATCAAATTGTGACTAAGATTATGGTTTGACAGTATTCACTTTCTTTGCCTACTTTGGCAGAAGATTTTGCAAAAATATAAAAAATCACATCTCATATCATCTAATTGAAAATGTAATAAAGAAAACATTTGTAGGTTTATGATGTTGAAATATGTTAATTCCCACTAATCTCTTCTGTGCTTTGAATACAGGGGTCTAGAGATGACCTCAGTACCAACGGAGGATTCCACACCCAGTCAGCTATGAAACATGCCACCTCTGCAGACACATCATTTTCTAAAGATGTTTTAAATTCTATAGCAGGTACTTCAGATCTTCCAGACAATCGTGTTTAACACTCATCTGTGTTTACATTGTATATCACTGTGCTTTTTACCCACTCATTCATTGTACATAATGTATGAGGCAAAGTATTCTGCATTTATATAGCTAAAGAGTCTTGTTACATGTTTCTCTGAATGTCATCCAACATCTTCCTCTTCTACTTAGTGTTCATTTCTACTTGGTTTAAGAAGCAGTCTACTCCGATGTCATCAAATTGTTTCATTCTGGAAACAATCATGATGTTTTCATTGCATACAGCCTTTTTAAATATAATAGCCCTTCCACTTCAAAGATTATTTTTAAGAACTATTTTGGAAATGTCATCTTAATTTCTTACAAACTGTCAAAAATTGAAAGCTGCTTCCTCCAAAGCATCCTTAAGAACTTTTATTAAGCATTTTAAAACAGAAACGTTCTTTAAAAAGCTTTGTAAGAAATCAAAGGAGCATACTTTATTTCCTGTTACAATGGTCTAAATGTTCTTAAGTCCTTCATACTGGCATGGCTGTTAAAATAATATTTTAAAAGTTGCATATCTTTCATGCCAATCCCAGACTCTATTGTGTCAGCCTTTCACAATACCTGAATGATCAACATCTTTTAGGTTCATTTTAGCTTTGTGTGTGTGTGTGTGCGCGCCCATGCATCTCATTACCGTCTGTGTGCTGTGGCTTGTGTTTACAGCATTTTCATCAATAGCTATTTCTACAGTAACCCATGCCGATTCCAGAGCTTCATTAGCAAGTCTTGACTCCAACCCAAGTACCACTGAGAAGAGCAGCGAGAAGACCGACAACTGTGAAAAGGTACGACTTCCCTCCCGAACTTGCCAAGCGCGTTTCAAGTCAGCTGCCTCCTCCTCCTCAATCCTTGTTGTTTCTTTCACCCCTAGATCCCAAGACCCTTGTCTTTGATAGGCTCAACTCTCCGATTTGACAAGTTAGATCAAGCAGAAACCAGGAGTCTTCTCATGTGCTTTCTACACATTATGAAAACAATTTCGGAGGGTAAAGAGAGCTCTTTAAAATTAAATTTTAAGAAAAAAGGAAAAAACTTTGAGTTTCAAAGAGTCTCATGCTACCTGATGTTTCCTTTCAGAGACTCTGATTGCCTACTGGCAAAGAGCCCCCAGTCCAGAGGTGGCTGACTTCTTCAGCATCTTGGAGTAAGTTTTAGAGTTGATTACTTAAGACTTTTTTTCTAGAACTTTCAAATGATTTTAGTATACCATTTTTTATTCTAAGCATCATATGGTGAATAATCAATAATAATGCATAAACTAAAGAAAACTGTATTTTTCTTTTAATGTACTTGGATGAACACTTTGTGTAGATAAAAATGTATGAATAATTAGGATGTGACTTCTTTTTTTCCTTTGTAGTGTCTGTCTTCAAAATTTCAGATATCTAGGGAAACGGAACATAATAAGGTAATCATTTTAAACTCCAAAAGAGTAGTCTGATCTCTTGAAAAGAATCTTATATATATATATACACATAAATCTTAAAATGCAAATATGATTTTAAGGTTGACCTCACATTAAGCAAAGCATGTTTGATGATTACACTATACCCATAGTAGATTCAAGAATAGTTAACATTGTCCAAAGGAAAAGCACAAAATGCACATTTCTGAAAAGAAACCACATTTCATGTAGCTTTTCAACCGATTTGTCTCCATATAAATGTAACTTAGAAGATGCATATTTAAGAAAATACTTCCAATATACTAAAAAAAACAGTTAATCCAGAATAACTGTGCGCTCATCCTTTCCCAGAAGAGACAGCAGTGCCCCCCCCACCAGCATATAACCTAAACCCTCAATTTCCCATTTCCAGAAGAATATGTAGTTTTTTCGTAACATATGAAAGATTTCATTGTCCAATAATCTCCTTGTCAGTTGCCATATTTTGTTTATATATCAGTTGCAAACACTGAGCTAAGATTAAAACTTCAGTTTTCCTTGCAGAAAAATTGCTGCTGCATTTAAGTTTGTGCAGTCCACCCAGAACAATGGAACTCTCAAAGGATCGAATCCATCCTGCCAGACTTCTGGCCTTTTGTCACAATGGTACTGTCACATTTGCTTGATATTTAAAATTATATTGTGAGTGTACGTGGATGTGTATGTGTGTGTGTACGTATTGGGCTTCTCCGGTGGCTCAGTGGTAAGGAATCCGCGTGCAATGCAGGAGCCGAAGGAGACGCAGGTTCAATCCCTGAGAAGATTGCCTGGAGGAGGACGTGGCCTTCCACTCCAGTATATTCCTGCCTGGAGAATCCCGTGGGCAGGGGAGCCTGGTAGGCCACAGTCCATAGGGTCACAGAGTGGGGCATGACTAAAGCAATTTAGCACATACATATGCATATATATATATATATATATATAGGGTGTGGATACCCACACTGTGTACACACGCACGCATATGCATGTATATGTATATGTATATTTCATACATATGAAATATCCCCTGGTGGCTCAGACGGGGAAGTGTCTGCCTGCAATGCCAGAGACCTGAGTTTGGTCCCTGGGTCGGGAAGATGCCCTGGAGAAGGAAATGGCAACCCACTCCAGTACTCTTGCCTGGAAAATTCCATAGACAGAGGAGCCTGGTAGGCTACAGTCCGTGGGGTCACAAAGAGTCGGACATGACTGAGCGACTTTACTTACTTACTTATATGTATATTTCAAACCAGACACAGATTTCAAATAACTCTGTACGTCTCTAAGAAGAAACTTTGCAAGTACTTCCCTATCTGCCCCACTAACTTGTAAAGACCTAAGAAGCAAGAATTACGCCTTATTTCTGTGACCTTGTACAATGCCTTATGTTGTGTGTACTGTCATGTCCGACTCTGTGACCCCGAGGACTGTAGCCCGCCAGGCTCCTCTGTCCATGGGATTTCCCAGGCAAGAATACTGGAATAGGTTGCCATTTCCTTTCCCAGGAGATCTTCCCACTCCACAGATTGAACGTGGTCCCTGGTGTCTCCTGCACTGGCCGGTGGATTCTTGCATAGGGTCAAAGAGTATCTTAATTTTATTAAGCCTGGAAAGATATAATTCCAATCAATGACTATCTTCATGTTTACTATTCTCTTGGTGACAAAGTAAACTGTGAGGTCGTATCTCCCCTTTCCTTTCAGTAATTGTAATAAGTTAACCATATTCTTAAAGTTTAATGTAGTTTTTTTAAGGGTCAAAACCAATAAGGAAGCATATCTGGCCCTATAAGCTCATGTTAGTTTTTTTAGTCATCAGACTGATTTGACTAGCATAAAAAACCTAGGATCACCCCTCATAAACTTCCCTACAGAAAACATTAGCCTGAAATGCTGCCTTAAAGCTCCTCTGGGTCTAGTCAATCCAAATTCTTTGCTAAAGTTTTCTCCAGCTTGATTTATTCTTCCCAGGGGTATCATAATAATATACAATATGAAAATGGCTGTATTTTAGAAAGAACTTTAGAAAGTAATATGGAAGTAGTAAATGACTAATAAATCATAGAATAAATTTTGCCTCTTTATCCACGGGGACCACTTGAGTGGCCCCCTTATGAGAAAGCAAATAAAAAATGTAATGGGCATGTTTTGACAATTGGTAGTAGGAGAGAGGACCATAAACAATGATTTTAATGACGATGGTAACGCAGCTGAGGTCACTGCAGTTTAGAGGATTTCTGGTAAGTTAGATTTCAGGGTCCTCCCTGAACACCTGATTTTTTTCCCCAAATCCCTTCCCCAAAACCATGGCTTTTCCTCCAGGAGTTACAGACAGAAGGAGACTGGAAGTAATTCAGTCCCAAAGTTTAAGCCATCCAGCCCCAAACCCATTATTCCCTGGAGCTGCAGAAACGACCCAGACTCTCTTGGCTACTGAAAACCAAAGTCAGACTTCTTGGGCCCCAATCCACCCAGAGCACTTGATTTAGCCAGAACCAAATAAACCTTGAGAAGTAAGACAAGGAGAAAACCATTGCTTCTGTTTGAGGCTTGACTCTTCAGTATCTCTTCCTCTAAATACTAAGAAGAGACAAAGAGTTGTTTCAGACCAGATTTTGCTTTTTTATATTTTAACCCCTAAAAATAACTGATACCAACTGAGTTATGTAGTATTGTACTTATAAATGTTTATCGATATGCCTTTCTGAGCATCCAATAGCCAACATAATATCTATGGAATCCCATGACTTCATTAAATAATAATGAATATGATTGTGCAGAATTTAATTCTGTATCTATTATTTTGGCAGATGAATTCTTTACCACTAACACCACCTGGGAAACCCATTATCCTTTAGTATCTATTATCATTCTGAACACTTTTTTGGCCTAAGTAAAATTTCTCCAAAAGTACTTTTAAAGTTTCTGTCATCATGTCACCCCATAATTAATGGTTTTTCGTAAAAAGTCTCCTATTCAAAATGTTAATATGACACAATCAAAAGAATTTGAACAAACATTTGGCTTTCATATCCCTACGACTTTAACCATTTTTCTCATTTCATTTCCAGGATGCACACCACTTCCAGTCATGAAGGACAGAAGCAGCACAGATCACAAACTTTACCAATAATTCGAGGCAAAAATGCACTTTCTAACCCCAAACTCCTCCAGATGTTAGACAATACCATGACCAGTAAGTAAACCAGAAACAACAGCAACAAGATAGTTACCATTTTTCTCCAGACTTGTGCAGGAAATAAATCCACTATGTTTCAGAATGTAGGGAATGTTGCTGTGCTCCTTAGACCACTGGTTTTCAGGCTTGCTGTAGCCCTGGGAATGTTCCTGAGAGGAGAGAATCAGCAGAGAGTAGCTTAAAAACAGTGTCCTGAGACTCCCTGTTGGTCCAGTGCTAAAAACTCTGTGCTCCCACTGCACGGGGCATGGGTTTGATCCCTCACTTGGGAACCAAGTGCCTCTGGGTCAACCTGACTATTATCCACTCTTTGGGAAGAGGAAAAAGTTGCCTGCGTCCCAGAAGCAGCAGGCGTGCCATCCTGAATCCAGTGCTGCACACATTCTAGGTGTGAATGAGGTAAAAAATGAGATCCAATGTTTTCGTATCATGTAAGTGTTCTTGATTATGGACACATGACCAGAGTTAGCTATTTGACAGTATTTGCCTTAACCTATAAATACATTTAGTACCTCTCTGAAGAGGTCATTCGTGCAGATCATCCACTCAGACTCTACGTTTGATCTATTAACCTGGAGCAGAAAGCTTGACCCAGACTAATTATGGAGGAAATATGACTGTACTGACAGCTGAACCAATGGAAAAGAAGTGGGAAATAAAGAACAGACTACTCTGATTCTTTAGAAACTCCATACCTGACCAATGAAAAGCGCACACACATTGTCTTCATTGGTTCAAGCTACTAAAACAAGATGCATCAGACTGTGTAGCTTAAACAAAAAATATTTACTTCTCCTAGTTCTAGAGGGTAGGGGTTTCAAGGTCAATGTGCCAGCAGGTTTGATGTCTGGTAGAAACCTGCTTTGCAAATGGCTACCTTATAGCTGTGTCCTCACATGGTGGAGATAGAGATGATCCCTCTGGTGTCTCTTTTTAAAAGGGCACTAATCCCAATCATGAGGGCTCCATCCTTATAACCTAATTACTTCTCAAAGACCCCACCTCCAAATACCATCATATTGTGGACTAGGGCTCTGACCTATGAATTTGCTTTTTCATACTGTGCTGACTCAAGGGCCATGAGTTTGAGCACACTCCGGGAGATAGTGAAGGGTAGGGAAGCCTGGTATGCCATAGTCCATGGGGTTGCCAAGAGTCAGACATGACTTAGTGGCTGAACAATAACAACAATGTGAATTTTGGGGGGAACACACATATTCAGTCTACAGCATCCACTGAAAACTGTCTAGTATTTTTGCTTTCACCAATAAAGAAATTGTATAAATGAAAGCATTTTGATTTACTAAATTACTCATCAAAACACCAGTAAAGATTGTATGTCTACACATAGGCTGTATATTGTATCTACATTGTACAAATTGTATATATGTTGTATATGACTATGTTGTAATAGAAGAAAGTTTTTAATAGGGTACAAAGACTTGTCTCAGACCTTTATGCATTTTCTACTTTGGACTTTGTAGGCAACTCTAATGAAATAGACATTGTGCACCACGTGGACACAGAGGCCAACATCGCTACAGAGGTTTGCCTGACTATTCTAGACCTGCTGACCCTCTTCACTCAGGTCCACCAGGTGAGTGTGACCACAGCATCTTCTGCAACATGATAAAACTAAAGATGGAAAAGTCATGTGAAGTCAAGAACATGTTTTTAAGACATTTGATGAAACCCATTAACCTTCCATAAATCAATCTGTGAATGGAAAGCATGATAAAGATGAGATTCAGAATTCATCAGAAGTTGACAAATGCACAACTGATATACACACAGACATTTCATTATTTTCCAATAATAGACTCTCTTTCTTCCTTGTTTCTCCTGTTTTATGTCAGGCAAGCTGGGCTGAGTGAGAATGTGATCCTACTTTTTCAGTATCACAGGGAGAGACAAATGATTCAACTAGATACAACAGATAAACAGACTCAACCGCTAGAGAAAACCGAGTGATAATGTTGAGCATCTCTTTGAATGCTTACTTACCATCTGTAGAACTTTGGTGAAATGATACCACTACCAGCTCTTAGAATGGCTACAGTTAAGAAGTTTCAGCAAGGATATGGAGAAACTGGAAGTCTCATTCACTGGTGGTGGAAATGTAAAATGGTACAAACACCTTGAAAAACAATATGCTGAAATAAAAAATTAAACAGAATCTATCATGTGACCAGCCATTTCAATACTAAGGATTTACCCAGGAAAAATAAGTGTTTGCTCACACAAAGCTTAATACATGAATATTCATAGAAGTTTTGTTTTTAATAAAACTGAAAACAACCCAAATGTACATCAGCAGATGAATGGATATTCTAAAACAGTGATATAACCATACAGTAGGATACTGCTCGGTCATGCTCGGTGAAAGAAGCCAAACAGAGCATATTCTATTTAATTCCTTTTAAATAAAATTTTATAAAATATGAACTATAGAATTAGTATGTCAGTTACACCTCAATGAAATTACTAAAAACTTTAGCTCAACCTAATGAACTTTTGAATATTATGGGTTTATTTAGAAAAAGTTGAATTGGTAGAATAAAGACTATACCAAATAGAATGATTGTACCAAGAAAGTCCTACTTTCAAGTAAAAAGTCAGCATGATGATAGAAAAATCAAAATCCATGTTTTCAATCTTTATTGCTCAATGGATATGTCAGTCAAATCCCATACATCTTACAGACTCTTTTATCAATGCCTTCGAGGACCTGCCTGTCTATGACCTCTTCGTCTTCTACCTCTCTCCTGACTCCACCCCCACCCATCATGCTTAGGCTACACAACAATTTTTTTCTCCACCTTGAACTCACAAGCTCCTTTTCAACTGAAGTCGCTGGTACCAACTTGTTTTTTTTAACTCAGACAGTCCTCCCAGACCTGGCCAGGGCTGACTTTTTCAGCTCGCCTGTCAATTAATCCATTAGAGGAATCTTAACCATTCTACATAAAGTAATTCTACCCGCCCAAAAGCATTTACTTTCCTTCATATTATCCTTCTACTCTGTTTTTTTGTTTGGTAACTTTTCAGTCACTACTGTATATACGTTTCATTGGGAACAAGAGTAAGACCTTATTTTGCAGTTCATTTCCAGCATCCAAAATTGTGCCTATCACATAGCAGATTGTTGTTGTTGAGTTGCTAAGTTATGTCCAACTCTTTGCGATCCCATGGACTACAGCACACCAAACCTCCCTGTACCTCACTATCTCCTGAAGTTTGCCCAAGTTCATGTCCATTGAGTTGGTGATTCTATCTAACCATCTCATAGCCAGTCCAGAGAAAATATTTTTTGAAAGAACACAGGTGTCCTTTCACTCATCCTAAATAAGTGCTGTGTTGAATTTCCAGAGACAACTCCAACAATCTGAATGTCAGAATTCAATGATGAAAAGGGTCTTTGACACCTACATGCTCTTTTTCCAAGTCAACCAATCAGCCACCGCACTGAAACACGTGTTTGCCTCCTTGAGGCTGTTTGTGTGCAAGGTAAGAATCCAGGTTCCATGGAGAGCTCAGTGGCGTGTTTATTACTGATACTGAAAGTGGAAGTGTTAGTCACTGGGTGTGTCCGACTCTCTGTGACCCCATGGACTGTAGCTGGCCAGGCTCCTCTGTCCATGAAATTCTTCAGGCAAGAATACGATAGTAGGTTGCCTTGCCCTTCTCTGAGGGATCCTCCCGACCCAGGGATTGAACCCAGGTCTTCTGCACTGCATTCAGATTCTTTCCCGTCTGAGCCACCAGGAGGCCCATTACTGACAATAAACAAGCATGAATCCTTACGTCTCTCAGTAGGGTGGAAAGGAGGTTTGTTTGATTCTATGTTGATTTATTTGGTTTTATTAGACTGTTTGATTCATGGTCTCAGAATAAGTTCACAGCCTTGATGGCCTATCTGCTGGATATCAAAAGGGGATAAAATTGGCATTTGGCTACCAATTCTTTGGGTTCTCAGTGTTTGTGGCAGAGAGTTAAGTAAAATGTACACCATCAACTGTGATGTTAAATTGTTCCACTTCAGAAGAGTGCCCTTTGAGGACCTGTGATTTTACAATGTTGAGTGAATAGAAACGGTCTCAAAGCTCTCATTCTGTTGCTTTGAGTAATCATCCATTATTGATGCAAAGGATACTTACAACATGTTATTTAGTCAGTCATGTCTGACTCTTTTATGACCCCATGGACTGTACCCTGCCAGGCTCCTTGACCATGGGATTTCCCAGGCAAGAATTCCCAGGAAGTGGGTTTCCATTTACTCCTTCAGGGGATCTTCCTGACCCAGAGATGGAACCTGCATCTTCTGCGTTGGCAGGTGGATTCTTTACCACTGAGCTACCATGAAAGCCCCAATACTAGCGTAGACTTGGTAAATAAAATTATATCCTCTTCCACATACAAATGATAGAAAAAGTCTAGGTTTAAAGAAAAAAGGATTTTGTTCTAAGAAATTATCAAATATGAGAATGAACAGAGCGAGATGAAGGAATTTGCTCATTTCACCAGCACTTCTGTCTCCATAGTTTCCTTCAGCGTTTTTCCAAGGGCCTGCTGACCTGTGCGGATCATTCTGCTATGAAGTCCTAAAATGCTGTAACCACAGGTCACGGTCAACTCAGATGGAAGCATCAGCACTTCTGTACTTCTTTATGAGGAAGAATTTTGAATTTAACAAACAGAAGTCAATTGTACGGTCGCACTTACAAGTAAGTGCTGCCAGTTTTCATTAATGTTGTTGTTACAACCACTCATCTGTTTCAGCGTTGATACAAGCTTCCTGTTTCCAGGGCAACCAGATCCCCATTCCTTCATCAGATTCCTCTTTAAGGATGCTCATCACACTCAGTTCTGATTCACAGAAAGAGGGCAGCTGGATAGAAATTAGCAAAGTCCATAATTCCACTTGTACTTTTCCTTTTTTCTGCTGGGGAATAAATAGAATCATGTGGAACAGAGGTCCCCAACCCCAGTTTGGTCAATGGCCTGTTAGGAACTAGGCCATAAAGCAGGAATTGAGGGGAAAGCAAGCGAGTAAAGCTACATCTGTATTTACAGTCACTCCCCATCGCTCCCCTTACTACCTGAGCTCAGGAAAACAAGCTCAGGGCTCTCACTGATTGTCCATTATGGTGAGCTATATAGTTACTTCATTATGTATCACAATGTAATAATAATAGAAATAAAGTGCACAGTAGATGTAGTGTGCTTGAATCATCCCAAAACCATCCCCCCTGCCCCTGTCTTCCACAAAACTGGTCCATGGGGCCGAAAAGGTTGTGGACCACTAATAATAGAATACACAACTTGAGAAACCATGACTATTTCTAGGATGCCAAATTCCACCAGATTCTGAGCACATTCGTTGGGCCTACAGGGATAAATTCATGATATATCCACCCAACTCAGTGGTTTTATTTACACCTACTATTTTAGAGTTACATACTTTTGAGGTTTCAATTTTCTTTTCTCTTTCAGCTCATCAAGGCCGTAAGCCAGTTAATAGCTGATGCTGGGATTGGAGGCTCTCGTTTTCAGCATTCCCTTGCTATTACCAATAATTTTGCTAATGGAGACAAGCAAATGAAAGTAAGAAATGTATTGTGGACTTTTTTTAAGGAATTGGGAATAAGCTAAGCTGTTGGATTCTTTTTATGAGATGTCAAAATCACAAAAAAACACAAATTCTGCATTTTGTTTATTGACACTTTGAGTCCTGACATTGAGTTTTCTTCCACTTTGAGCATGTAATCTGTTAAGTGATATTACCAAGGTATGGGGCTGAATGCTATGGAACAATAAGACTAACCACATATATCAAATATATATATATATATGCATATATATTTGTATATATATATATATATATATATATAAAGTACAGTGATTCTCTCATAATCCTGTTCTTGATCAAATTCATTTTACCTTTCTTTTAGAATTTTGTGGGGACATCTCCTTCAATCATTATACTGAAAAGTTCTGGGGTAGAGCCTGGTGACAGGCTTGAGTGAACCCAGGGATTAAAATAATGTTTTCAGATCTCTTTCCCCTACCGCCTCTATTTTTTTGCCTCTCTGTCTCTCAGTTCAATTTTCTTCTTTGTTTACTTCATTTACAGGTAGGCTGTCCCCATGAGCTTACTCTCTCAGAAATTCTGAGGACACTCGTAGTAATCTGAGTGGCAAATTAAAGTCCCTAGACCGAGTCTCTTTGATCCAACCTTGTATCATATGCCCAATCCCTAAACCAATCACTGTGACCTGGGGTATCAAAGATATGATTGATTGGCCAGGCCAGTATCATGTCCAGCCCTGGTGCCTGGGAAGGAAGTGGTGTTATTGTTCAGTCACTAAATTGTGTCTGACCCTTTGCAACCCCATGGACTGCAGCACACCTCTGTCCTTCACTGTCTCCCAGAGTTTGCTCAAATTCATGTCCATTGAGTCAGTGATGCTATCTAACCATCTTATCCTCTGCTATCCTCTTCTGCTTTAGCCTTCAATCTTTCCCAGCATCAGGGTCTTTTCCAGTGAGTCAGCACTTCTCATCAGGTGGCCAAAGTATTGGAGCTTTAGCTTCAGCATCAGTCGTTCCAATGAATATTCAGGGTTGATTTCCTCTAGGATTGACTGGTTTGATCTCTTTACAGTCCAAGGGAAGGAAGCAGACACATGCAAATCACATGAACCAGAGCCAGAGTGGATGCTAGATGATGTCAAAGGACAGCTAGGATGCTATCACTAGAAGATAGGCTAGAAGACAAAGTGGACTCTACTATGACTCATCTTCAAATGTGCACACCCACAATCACAATATATGGAATTTATCCACAGAGAATGTACATACTTGTGAATAGTATATAGAATGCACCAGACCATGATGCCAGGCTATAGCTAAAAGCATAACTTGAAGTGAGTTAACTTATAAAATCTAAACAGATAATGACCCAGGCTCTTTGTTTTCCAAAGAACAGCAATTTCCCAGCAGAGGTGAAAGACCTGACTAAACGAATAAGGACTGTTTTGATGGCCACAGCTCAGATGAAGGAGCATGAGAAGGATCCAGAGATGCTGGTGGATCTCCAGTACAGCCTGGCAAACTCCTATGCCAGCACCCCTGAGCTGCGGAGGACCTGGCTAGAAAGCATGGCCAAAATTCATGCAAGAAACGGAGATTTATCTGAGGTGATCAGCGAAGAGTCAGTCCTTCTTTGTCAGCATAGTCCTCTTAATCAGGACCATTGGATTGTCATTTACATCAGGAATACAAAAAGTTACCATATTCCCCCACTAATGTCCATATGATCTGATTTTATTGGGTCGACCAAAATATTCATTCGGGTTTCTCTCTAAGAGTAGATGGAAGACCCCCAAATGAACTTTTTGGCCAACCCAACATGTTATGTGCAATACATTTGCATGTAAGATTCAAGGGTACCTGACTCCACGCAAATGATATCAAATAAAAGCCAGCATCTAGGGGGACCAGCTGCAGTTGTAGGATGTGCAGTGGAGACCAAATGCTAAAGCCTGAGGCTAGGGAGGATGATTGTAAGGGTATCTGGAAATTAAACGTTATATAAGTTACTGTTGTGTGTGTTAAAACTTCTTCCCTGGAATTAGAGTGAAATGGGGAGACTTACCATCATGGTGAGTAAAGGCAGTTTCGAGTAATCTGTCCTCATGTGCATCTCATCGAAATAGCCATGGAAAGGTTCACAGTTCTAAGGGCCACGCTGCTGAGAGCCCAGTGTGTGACAGTTATAAATCAATAGCTAGCTTTTCTATGTCTGTTTAAACCCTGGCGGATTTATGGGCAACAACTCACAGCACCCACGTGGGGCAGTTCCAGACACTCAGTGGGGAAATTCAGCTTTGTTCCCAGAATTTTGCCTGCTTTGGGAAGAGATGAGTTTGTCCAGGAAACCTGTAATTCTTCTAAATGCAGGTGAAGGGCTCTGGGATGGATGTAGATCTGAGCAGAGGCCTCACTGGATAGCAGTTTGGTGAGGACAAAAATGAGCGACTCCAATTCCCTTGGACCATGTGGAGAAGTTCTCCACAAAACTTCAAAAGGAAATGCGGAAGTCATTTGGGTTCTTCAGCCGGTCAGCATCTAGTGTGTGTTCAGCAATGTTCTAGGGCTTTGCAAGAGATTTTAAAGAGCAATAAAATGTCACTCAAATAATCTGTTTGAAGAAAACATACACAATACATTAGGTCACACTATTTTATCAATTGCCTCCTCTTGAGGCTACCATTTTAAAGATGACAGAAATTCTAAGGGGGGCCATGGCTGGAGGTTAAAAAGAAAAGTTAGAAGACAGCTTATTTTCACTTCCAATTTATATCCAGATGCTATTTAGAGAAAGAGGAGAAACATAGATATCAATGCAGGAAGATAATTCTGTAGAAAAATTCTTCAAGTCAGCTCATTCACCCACCTGGAAACTAAATCAAGAAAAGCAAAACAAACAAACAAAAAAAAATTCCCAAATATGCATTTTATTCTTGAGGGTGTACTTTTTGGAAATCTCATTGATTCTTATTTTCGGTTCTACCATGAAAAGGATTTCTCTGCATATTCTGACTTGGAATACTGACCCACCTTGGAGGGTTAATCTGAATTAGACTGATGGTAAAATCTTTAGTATGAGATAGATGGTAAAATCTTCCTCTCACACTATTTGCTTTTCTCTTACAGGCGGCCATGTGTTACATCCATATAGCTGCCCTCATCGCAGAATACCTGAAAAGAAGGGGTAAGACGACCATGTGTGGGGAGAAATCAACATGTCAAAACCTGATAAATAAGCTAATAAATATGTTGTATTTATTAGTTTTAAATTTGATTAATCTCAGTGTTTTAGCAGTGTTTATTTTCACAGATATTTCTAATGACACTGTACTTTTAAGTTTTACCTTTCTCTTCATGCCATCATCATGTTTATTTTATGCACACCCCGGCTAACTGGTCCACTTCTTAGTGCCAAATGAGAAGGCTTCACTGGTTAACGATTCATAGTTTCATAAGCTTAATTAACATAAACTTGTAACATTGTCCTAACTTCATCTTGCACTGCCATAGGTTACTGGAAAATGGAAAAGATTTGCGTACCATCCCTGCTCCCGGAGGATGTCCACCCCTGTGATAGCAACCCATTACTAACAACTCCCAGTGGAGGAAGTGAGTGACTTAACTGGACTCCTTTACACCCAGGGCACGGTGCGGAGGAAACCAAGTCCTGATTCAGTTTCACTCCAATGGAACTTTTAAATGTATTCCCAAAAGCAAAAACTGTCTCGTACCTACATAACATACTCTGTCAAAACCCAAAGTTCTCACCATTCAGAAATTCCATCATCAAACTTTATGAAGTTTAGGGACCTCAAGAGTTCTCAACAAACAGAAGCGCATCTTATATAATATGATGGCCATGTTTTGTTACCAATTTGCATGCTAGACTGTCTTTGGGATTTTATTCTGAAATGGATGAATTGTTTAAAGTTGCAAGAGAAATCCATTTTACTGTTGAAATGTCATATAACTGTTTATTCAAAATAAGGAGTGCAGAAAAGTGACAAATAAATATAGTATATATCCAGGACCATGGGCTTCCCAGGTGACTCTGTGGTAAAGGATCCGCCTGCCAATGCAGGAGATGCAGGTTTGAATCTTGAGTTGGAAAGATCCCCTGGAGTAGAAGTGGCAACCCACTCCAGTATTCTTGCCTGGCAAATTCAATGGACAGAGGAACCTAGCAGGCTACAGTCTTATGGGGCCACAAAGAGTCGGATGAGCAACTGAGCGTGTCCACACACATATCAGGACTATATTTATAATCTACATGCTTCAGTTTCTTTAAGTATACATTGATTCTGACAATTTATAACATACAGTAATTTACAGTATAATCTTCCTTTAATTAAAAATATTTCCATCTTTAACATCCGATAAACATTTTGTAATAGTAACCAAAGAATTATT
Organism: Muntiacus reevesi; assembly: GCF_963930625.1. NCBI lineage: Eukaryota > Metazoa > Chordata > Mammalia > Artiodactyla > Cervidae > Muntiacus > Muntiacus reevesi. The sequence continues at coordinate 124,091,047 of NC_089251.1, forward strand.
CCTTGTAAAAAAAAAAAAGTATCCTTGTAAAATTTTTTTCAAACTCAGTTTATGAACTTCAATCTATTTCATAATACTATCTTCACTTTCAAAATGAAATGGAAAACTCAGTGTATGAACGAGAGAAACAAATATTGAAATGTTTAGATTAAAATATCTAAACAAAAGAGAAATGGACTTTGGTTATAATATTTTCGAAACATAATTGGTCCCTTATTCTTTTAAATATGTATATATCTCCCAAAGAGTTTCAGTGGATTTTGCAAATAAGATATTTGAAACAAATGACCAAAGTGAATTCTGAGACAGTAAGCTCATTTGTTTGAGGGCCTTGAAGAAGTCACCAGACTTGGCCTCATGACTCATGTCCACGATAAAATTCAAGGGTCTCCTTGCTCAGTTTCGTGCTTCCTGTTTATACAGACAAGTCATCAAAACCATCCTCGTTTTATTTAACATGCCCTTCCTCCCCATCTGTTTTTTTCATAATCAGATACCATACAGTCCATAAAAACTATTTTGAGAAACCTGATAAAACTAAGTGTCAGTTTGAGAAGTTGTGAGAACTTGTAGCCCAAAATGTTGTCTAAATCTTGAATATTCAAAAAAAGATCTAAATACATTTAGGCCAATGGTGATATTGGAATAATATACCCATTGAGAAAAATATATGCATACTGACATTTGGACAATGAGAAGGCTGGGACACCCAGCCCCCGGGGATAACTTTACAGTTGGCTCTGCGTATCCACATCATTGATCTGACCAACCACAGGCAGTGCAGTGCTACAGCATGTAGTTACTGAAAGGCATCTGCACTTAAGTGGACCATACGGTTCAAATCTGTGTTGTTTAAGGGTCAACTGTATGTGTTTTACAAACTTTAAATATTGAAGGTGATTATTTGTGATGCATTAGCATATATTTGTATTCTTTGCCATATATCTAAGCTCATTGGCATATATTTGAAGTCCTCAATGTGTTTCTATGTTGTGATATTCTAAGTCAGAGAAGTAAACTGTCCCTTCACTATAGTGCACTCATTATAAGAAGGCAGTTGGCCCTCTGTACGCGGGAATTCCAGGTCTGCAGATTGAACCAACCACTCCATCAGTGAGAATCCACAGATACAGAGGGCTCATCATACTATGTCCTTTAAAATAAAGGACTTGAGCATTTGTGAAAAGAAAGTGTTAGTCCCTCAGTCGTGTCCCAATCTTTACTAGGCTCCTCTGTCCATGGAATTCGCCAGGCAAGAATACTGGAGTGGGTAGCCATTCCCTTCTCCAGGGGATCTTCCCGACCTAGGGATCAAACCCAGGTCTCCTGCATTGCAGGCAGATTCTTTACCATTTGAGCCATCTGGGAAGCCCAACATTTATTTGGTGGTGTTGGGTCTTAGTTGTGATATGTGTGATCTTTAGTTGCGGCATGCAAACTTTTAGTTGTGGCATGTGGGATCTAGTTCCCCGACCAAGGATCGAACCAGGGCCCCTTGCATTGGGCGTGCAGAGTCTTAACCACTGGACCACCAGCATTTGTAGAGTTTAATATCTGCTGGGGGTCCTGGAATTGATTCTCTGTGGATACTGAGGAACAACTATAGAGGTGAATTTAGGTGACTCCAGAAAATACAGCTTCTTCAGTTGTACTAACAACCATCATCATCCAGGAAGTAGTATGTCATGACTTTTCCTGCTCTATTCAATCCTCATATATTTTAATACATTTAATTACCAAAGAAAAATGCTAATAAAAAATTAGAAAGTAGAATTTTTAATACAAAGATTCAATTGCAATAATTATTATCATTTCTAGCATGTTTTGGGGTGATAATTTAGTCACATAGCCAATGATCTGATTATTAAAAATGGAAATATCCACAAAAGTATTAATTATAACTTAAAATGCACTTGCTCCAAGGTAGGCAACTGCACTAAGTTCTGTGCTGTGGCAGTATGTCAATTAGTTGCCAATAAGGAGTCTATGAGTTAGATGCTGTTATCCCCACCTGTTTACAGGTGATAGGACCTAAAGAAATTAGGCAATCTGCCCCAGATCCCCCTGGTTAGCTTGTGATGGGGCCACATTCAAGGGCTGGTCTGCCACTCCAGACTGTGCTCCTAACCTCTCATATTCCTTTAATGTTCTAATCTGACCCCTGTCTGGGCACATTACTCATTATCAACTATTTTCATATGCATCTGCAAAGTTCCATCTTTCTTAGTCTTGGTACCCATGAAGCTAAGAAATCTTGAGAAGTTTTCTAAATAATGCAAAAGAATGAAAGTTAGTGAGTACTGTGTATTGTCTTTAAAAGGCAGTGATGATAACCTGGTGTTTTCTCAAATACTAATGCCTTGAATCCTTTCAGCATCCTTGAGATTAGATATTAATGTCTCTGATTTAAAAAACAAGGAATACAGACTCCAAAAAATTAATTAAACCAGAACAGTGAAGTACATCAATCCACAAGCCTGTGTTCTGTCCATAATCGCATAATAGCTCCTTAGAGAAAGCAGGTCAGCTGAGAACAATACAAAAATTATAAAAGAGGGAAAATTGGTTGCCTGGCAGAGTATTTATCAACAGTCATAATCTAACCATCTCATTGATTATGTGTTATAACCAACACATGTAACATCATAAACAAAGTCACTATCTAATCCAAGCAGGATTTGGCTCAAATAATAATGTTGCATTTTCCTTTGTCCTCTTAAGGCATGTTCTCTATGGGCTGGCCAGCTTTTCTGAGCATTACACCAAATATTAAAGAAGAAGGGGCAATGAAAGAAGATTCGGGCATGCAAGACACACCATACAATGAGGTTAGACGAAAATTATCGACTATATTGTAATTGAGTAAGAAGATACATTGAATTGTAACATTAAACTTAAGTATGGAGGAGAAGATTTCATTCTGACTTCAAAGTTACCTTATAAAATGACTTAGGCAAAATAAAATGCAGGCTAAAATTAAGCCAGATTAATAGATGTCAGATTCCACTGATAAAGTATAATGTTCAATGAAAATTTAAAGTAACTTTTAATTCTCTAAGATGGACCCAAATATATACAATCAGCTCTTCTACAAAATATAAAAGCTCTGGTCTTTTGGTAAATATGATAAGGAATGCTGAATATTTTTTGAGCTGGTCACATTTTTTAGTGCATTGGAAAATTTATTAACAAATAGACTTGAACAGAAAGTCTCACTAGTTTCTGCAGAAAGCCTCCTTGTATGCAGACTACAGTTATTTTTCAAAAGAAGCTTTCTACCAGGAGTTACTTAGCAACAATTCAAGTGAAGAAAATAGAGCTCCCCTCCTCAAGTAAATACAATATTTCAAAACCTAATTTTTATTCATAATATTACATAGGTTTAAAAAAGGATTCAGAAAACAAATCTTGAGGGAGATGTTAAAGAAATCTTACATAAGGCTGTACGTTAATTTAATGTATGTTGCAAATAGTAAATGTAACTACACATTTACATTAACTATTTCAAACCATTTAAAATCTTTTCTGAAAAGACACTGAAAACATTCCAACAGTATTATCCACTTGCTTTAGAAAGTATATAATTTGGTTCAGTTGAACATTTATTAAGCTCTCAGTATATGTGAGACATTGAGACAAAGATAAATAAGGCAAATTTATTTGGGGAGACAAAGATAATAAGGCATAATCCCAGTTCTCAAAGAGTTTAGAATCTTATGAAAGATAAACATCCTTCAGGGTTGGGGTAACCAGTCTAAGACCCTGTAACTAAATCTAGGCATCATCTACAGCTGCAGTTAAAAAGGCAGTAATTTTTTATGTGACTATTTTTCTAATTATTGTATTAGAATGCAGATGATGGAACATAAATAAAAGTTCTGCAGACTTTTGCACTGGGTCTTGACATTTGCTAGGACTTAAGAAGTGTCAAATAAGAAACTAAGGTTCTCAAAGGAGCAGCAGCAACATCACAGGCAAAAGTGTGGAAATTACAAAGCATCCTAAGATTGGTGTGGTACCATCTGGTACAGCCAAAGTGCCAAGTCCATGCCAAGGTGCTGAAGGAGAGGGCCACTGAAAGGGAGGTTGGTACCTGATTCTGGAGCTCCTTCAATGTCATGCTAGAGAGTTTAGGCAGCAGTTCGTAGGCACTGGAAAGGTTTGGGACAGTGGCAAGCTCATGATCAGGCTGATGTCTTTGGAAGAAAGATTACTAGAGAGCTACACACAGGACCAGTAGGACCAAAGTGGAGAGGGGAAACAGTTTAGCTGCAAACTATTCCATGGTGTCTGGGAGTGAAGAAACAGGAGTTTGATCTAAGCCTGCGACTGTGGGAATGGAAAAAAAAAAAAAAACACTGACAGATCTGAATACTTTTCATAAATTTAAATTAGCAAGTTTGAGAGACTAATAAGGTTATGGAAAGAGAAGAATCCTAGAAGACACCACTGTACCTCCCGGGATGGATGTAACTGCCAGTTGCAAAGATGAGGGATGCAGAAATCCCACTATGAAAAAGATTGACAGTGCAATAGTTTTGAAAACAAGTTTCAGGGGAGAGACACAGTCTTCATTGTGTAAAATCTCATTTTCACTTGGGGAATTGCAGAATATCCTGGTGGAGCAGCTGTACATGTGTGTGGAGTTTCTTTGGAAGTCTGAGAGATATGAGCTCATCGCTGATGTCAACAAACCCATCATTGCAGTCTTTGAGAAGCAGAGGGACTTCAAAGTAGGTGATCTAAACCCAGGAGTTAGTTCAGATATCCTTCATTACACTGGAGAATTACTTAGGATTTTCTATTTTTTATGTTGGCATCATCTTCATGAAACTCTTTGTTTCTGTGTTCAGAAATTATCCGATCTTTACTACGACATTCATCGGTCATATCTGAAAGTTGCAGAGGTGGTGAATTCAGAGAAGCGACTCTTCGGTCGTTACTATCGTGTGGCATTTTATGGGCAGGTAAGTTTCCTACTAGTATGAGCTTTAATGTTGAGTAGTTAATTGCTGTCTTTCATTCTTAACAAGACATCTAACTATATGTGCCAAAGGACTCGGGATGGGGTGAGGGTAGGAATATGTTTGGGTATATTTGAGTGTTTCTGTAGGTGTGAGGGTCTATATGTTTGGCCAGAGAAATGTACTAAATTGAAAAATAAATGAGCAGAGCCCTGCTTGTGTCCTTATACAGATCATTAAAACAGTAATTTTGAACTTCTTGAAGAAAGAGATCACTTCTTCTTCAGCACCCTCCTCCAGTTCTCCCCAAAACATCTAAATATAGGATTGCATCATATTTGAAAGTGAAATTTAATTGATAAGCAATGCAACCCATAGCATTCCAGTAAATAAAAAGTTCCTAGGGGCTCTACCATATTAAAGCCATGAACCTTTGACTTATTTTCTTTTCTCCTACTTTCAAACCATCACTGCTTCTCAGCAGAAAGTGATCTGCTTGTTTTGTTTCTTATACTGCAGGTCAATATCATTTCAAAGTGATTTTTCTCAGCTTACTGCATAAATAATGAACAAGATAGAAAATATTAGCTAGCCATAGCATTGGCCTAAAAGTAAAATGAACTTATGTTATATATTAATTATGAATGTCTCTGAGCAGTGCTTTAAGTGGGATAAAGCCAGGCGCCATCCTGTTTCTTTCCTGGAGGGCTTATAACCCCAATGTATTTCAGCAGCCATATTTCAGACTGTTACTTTCATGGAGAATCATTCCAACCCTTTGTTTTCACAGTTGGAATGACTCTCAGCCCTCTGCCTTCCATTTTTTCCTCCCCTCATGTAAGGCACAGTTTCACACGGCTTCTTGTCCTCCTCAGTATCTTTTAAGGCTACAGACAAAGGCATCAAATTCAGCATGGTCATTCTAGATCATTTACCACTGAAGTCTTTTGGAAGATATGCATTATCCTGTAATCACCAAAGGCAGCTTAAAAACTAAAATTTGAATTAATCAAGATAGCTGCTCTCTCCCTGGAAAGAAAAGTGTAGCCACTTACCATGAACAAATTAAGCCAATGTAGATTTCCCCCACTGCACAGGAGCATCTTGACTGTGGATACAGTCTACAGAAAGAAGCTAAGTTTGCACATTTCGGAATTCCCTGGAAAAGAATCTGAACTATCTGAAGTGAGAGTGTGTATTGGGAGAGAAAAAGGTGGGAATCTGCAGGAGAGGAGGGGAGAGAAAAGGACATGATCTTTCAAATCAGCAGTAAACAAAGAACAAATAACTCTTGACCTTAGTGAAACCTTTGCAAGAAAAATGGCAGAAAACCCCATCAGGAAGGGAATGTGGGAGCTAAGGGATTGTAGGAGACAGACAAGGGTTTTCCAGGAATGTCCACAAACTAACTAAACAGTACAGAAGTGACAGACAAGATGTGAGTTCAGCAAACCTAGATTTGAGTCAGCAACTGTTCAGGCGATCCTTCCAGTGAAAGAGTAATTAACTGCCATTAGTATTCTCTGGTCACAGAGACCAGAGTGCCTACCTGATGATTTCTCCAGCTGGCGTCTAAGATGCTGGTTACTAGACAGGTGGAAACGAAACAGTTATGCTCCTTTCCAATGAGATTTTAATCCAGATGTTTACTTCTTTCTTCCTTTGGTCTTGATTGTTCCAGGCTGTGGTAAGTTCTCTCTTCTCTCCATTTGCATGCCCTAATAAGCCTCACACTTCCCTCCGTATGGTTTTACTGAACTTTAACTTTTTTGTGCCAAATGAACGTTCAGTACCAAGGTAAGATAATCCCACTTCCATTCATTTTGGAGTCATCCTGCATTTCTGGAACTAAATTGTGTTTATTCCAGTTATCTGAATTACAAAAATGTATACTTTGCTTTTCATATCTAATATCTTTCAGCACAGAGGTCAGTGTAGTATGAAAAGCTATATATACACACATACGCACACAGCGAAACATGGGCACCTCATGCTTGAAATGTATGAATAGCAGACTAACTGTTGGAACTTGCCTGCTCAGTTCAGGCCACCAGAGTTGCAGCTGGTTAAGGAGAAGGCAGTGGGCAGAATTTCAAAAGCTGTAGTGATGGCCATTGGTGGGTATCTTCTGGGGTCCTGAAAGGACTATGCCTTTTCCAAATAAAATGAGTATTGTGGAGAAATTGGACTCTCTTTAGTAGTGAGCTCTGAGCATTCTTAAAAGTGGTGGTATTAATTCCCAGTACAAATGATAAACAGTAAACTACAGTAAATCAGGTTAAGTCTCCTGAGATGCGAAAACAATCTATGTAAAAAAAATTGGAGGACAAGCCAAAGGCAGTAACATGACAATGTCTAGAGATTTGTGACACAGGATTTTCCCTGTTATTTTGAACTGTATGAACTTTCCCATATTCAACCATTTTTTACTTACAAAGATGGCAATTTCATGTGGCTCAGATAATTATTTTTGAAAAGAACTGGAAGTGAAAGTCTTCATAGCTCAGTTGTGTCTTACTCTTGGTGACCCCATGGACTGTAGCCCACCAGGCTCCACTGTCCATGAAATTCTCCAGCCTAGAATACTAGAGTGGGTAGCCACTCCCTTTTCCAGGGGATCTTCCCCACCCAGGGATTGAACCCGAGTCTCCTGCATTGCAGGCAGATTCTTTATTGTCTGAGCCACCAGGGAAACCCAGCTGGCAAGGCAAATTCTTTCAATATTCACACATTGTCCACAGCTCTGCTTCTCTGACTAGTACATACTTTTTTGTAATTCTTTAAATCCCTTTGCCCATCCATACCATATCAGTATTTTCTACCTTCATTTGTAAATTTGGGGTCATGGGTCCTTAACTCACCTACTAAAAGAATACTTGAAAACCCCTCTAACTAAATAGACTGGGGGTGGGGGGTGGGAAGGGGAAGGATGGGAGAGAGCTACTTTCAAATGTCCTAACCTTGTTCTTTTTGCAGATTTCTCAGTAAAGTGTGCTGACCGTGCACCTGACTATTTTGTGTGCTCCTAGTATTCTCAGTTGTCTTTGATTTGAAAGTCAAAGTGAGCTTAAAAAGCAAAGTGTCGTGTTAAATCTGCAGACCCAAGTACATGCCTGAACATGGTACTCTGTAAACTCACACCCCAGCTGCCTTTGAACAAAGGAGAACTAATGGAGGTCGTTGTGATAAACAGCCATTTTGATGACTCCTCAGTCACCGTTGTTCAAATGATATTCAGACACCCATCCCCAGACACCAAACGGAGAACGTGGACTAGTGTATTCAATGGCAGCAGACAGTGCACGTCACTTCATATTTGGTGATAAAGAAATAACCGAATAGATTGACACATACCTCGAACGTGTGCAGAATGAAAGGGCCAAAGATCTAAGAGAAAATCTTGACTATTTCACTAGCATAATCCCCATGGTCAGACATAATTTCCTTTTCATGATAGTACCTTATATCCCTGTAAAATTCACTTTTCAATATTCAAACTGATGTCTCAAAATCATGCTGCAAGGATTATGGGAATACAATATGTGATCAGCTCATTGCCTCCACAAAGGCCTTTGTGTAAATATTTTAGTGTCCCCTGTAGATGAGAGATTTCTCTTTCCAGGGTTGACTAGAGTAATGTTATGTCTGCAATGAGCCAGATCCTGGAAAAGAATTTGGAAACCATTCTTTTGTGGCAAGAACTTTAAAAACACAAGTCTTGCATAGCATGACTTTTGTAATCCAACACCTGGCGTCATTGACTATGGAAATTTTACACAGAGCTGACTACATGAAACATCCCCCCAAGTGTCCCTGAAGTATTCATTTTCAGAGTAATGAATTGCCAGTAGTGATCAAACAAGCACTGTAATCAATGAAATCCTTAGGCTCTGGTATTTAGCATGAAGGAAGTAAGTGAAAGCTCATTGAATAACTTAAAACATCAGATGGCCCTGGGATGAAATGAGGGAAAGGCCTGGGGGAATTCAATTCTATTCATCAAAGGATTGATTCTGTGATCCCATGATTCTCAATCATGCCTACATGGGTGTAGATACATTTTAAAATCTTGATAGAAAAGGGGATTGGGGGTCGGAGGGAAGAGCATTTGTATTGTGTACAACCATCACCCTCATGTCAGTGTATGATATACCCTTCTGGCTCCCCTCTTATATGAAAGTCACTGAGAAACGTGTATACTAATAATTGTGTTCATATTTCAGTTCATATTTCTGTGAAACCATTTCTCTGCATCTGTGAAGTTTTTCTTTTCTTAGTATTCAGCCTATTATGATTTTCTGACCCATCTTTTATACACTAGATTCCTCTTTGGATGCGTTCCTCTGTGAGCATTGAATCAGTGGAATATAATAGCGGGGGCACTTATATGTGATGTCCCAATAATGATCTAGAGCTATTGCAGGATTCTGAAATACCTACCAAAACATCTAAGAAGGAGCCGGTGATTTTTGTTGTCAATTTGTTGAAGTATGTTTTTATCGTAACCTTGTTGCCTTGAAGTTTCATAATCTGTGCATGTTAACTCTACTGACTCAAAGTTCGAGTTTAACTAGGACAGGTGCTGATTCTTAACTGCGGCAGATCAGGGGGTTGTTGCTGTGTAAAGTGACACTTTAAAAAGTCAGACTAGCTAGGGAAATGCAGAGGTCACATTTCCTGATGCTTTGAAATGCACTTTTCTCATCACTTCGGAGCAAAAGCAAAAGAGGAACTGCCCCAAGGTTTTCTTCACCTTGTGTCCCTATTTATAAGTCAATTATTTCATGGACAGAGCATTAAACTTCCTTAAGATAGTGCCCTGTTCCTCACTGGGCTTTGCTTTGATGGTTTCCTTGGGTAAAAGGCAAGCTCACATCCTAGCCATTTTCAGAGCCACCATTTCTCTGGCTCCATAAGCTCTTACAAACCCTGGCAGACAGCAGGTTAACATTCACTCTACTACACCAGCTCCTTTCTATTCATTTTATAAAATAGTCTCAATAGGTTTGTAACTCCATGTTCTATAAATACATTGATTAATTCTAATCAAAATTCTTTCTGATCAATCACTTACCAAAATATCAAAATAAGCATCAATAGTCCATTTACAATAAGGAAAAGTGTAATTCCCAAGCAAGAGAACTTGAGTATATATTTTTAAGCACTCAAAACTCAGTTAAACTATTTACCTCATATTGTGTGTATGTGTGTGTGCTCGGTATTATCTGACTCTGCGACCCTCTGGACTGTAACCCACCAGGCTCCTCTGTCCATGAGATTTTCCCAGCAAGAATATTGGACTGGGTTGCCATTTTCTCTTCCAGGGATCTTCCCAACCCAGGGATCAAACCTGTATCTCCTGCATCGCAGGCGGATTCTTTGCCGCTGAACCACCAGGGAAGCCTTGCCTTATATTAGCCAGAACTCAAATTGCTTTGACAGTGTTTTCCTTTATTACTGTTCTCACTGTTATTCTCCTCTTCCTAGCTAACAATCACCAGTAGCCTATTGTGTCCTGGGCACTGCCCTTAGGATCTCCTAAGTCTAAGTCTGTACTGTTCCCCATCCTCCAGACCAAGGAGTAAGAACGAAAGAAAGTCACAGGTCATGACCAAGGCCACAAAGGTCGTAGTAATGACAATAAAATATTGTTCTTACCACTCCTTTTCTGCTAACTCTGGACTCAGAAATTTGTTAGGGGGAAAAATTCACAGTGAAAATGTTTCTTTGTGCTAGTTTTCACACCTTGATGAGAAAAGCTTTTCCTGGAATTTGGAAACATTTTTCTCATTGAAATGGAAGTGGTAAATGTTGCTTGAGCTATTGCCCTGTGGGGATTCTGGTTGATGGCCTCCGAAGTCAGTTCTCTTTCATGTCAGTCTGTCAATTTTAGCCACTTACTTCTGACCTTGAATCAGACAAAACTCCATAAAGAATCAACAGAAAAAACCTAGCAGGCTGGAAGTCATGTGGGATAGGGTCAGACCTCACTACCCCTGCAGAGTCCAGAAGAATGCTAAGGAGAGGCTTTTCATGCTTTTAACATCACACATCACTGTTTTAGCAGTCTGGAGTCAAGGTACTCACAGTCGGCTGTATTGGTCTTGAACATTTCTCAGAGAAATTGTTCAATAAAGACACCTGTACCAAAAAGCAATGGAATCTTTTCCAACTATACTTGGAGCAAATACAAGTGCAAGTACCTGCTTTTAAAATGTATGCTCTCTAAGAACTGCCTCATTCATCTGTTTATTCATTCCACTAACGTGCAGGGATGTCTCTGTTAAGACCAGGCACTGTGCTAAACACTGGACATGCAGTGTGGAACAAGACACGTTCCTGCCTATAAAAAGCCCAGAGTCGATTAGGGAAACAGCAAGGAAACAGGCGATTACCTGCTTAACAAGAACCGTGCTGGCGAATGTGCCTTGTTCCTTGTCGTCAGTCACAGCCCATTTATGATACCAAGTACACTCTTCGTGATGGTCAAACACCACTGAAAGCGCTCTGCAAGTGTAAAACACCATACCGATGTGAGTCGTAATCAGTATTCTTCGATCGCCTCACGTTAGCTGTGAAAAAAACAAAAACAGCATTGGAATATTTTCCCCATTTTTTTATATAATGAGTATGTTTTTAATGGTCAAAAATGGAAAACAAGCCAAAAAAAAAAGTATAGCTGAGATATTTTATGACCTCTAGTATCTTCACTCAGCCCTTAAAAGTTATTGCCTGGGCTTCCCTAGTGGTTCAGGGGTGAAGAATCCACCTGCCCATGCAGGAGACACTATTCAATCTCTGATCTGGGAAGATCCCACCAGCCACGGGGCAGCTGAACCCATGTGCCACAATTACTGAGCCTGAGCTCTAGAGCCGGGGAGCCAACACTACTGAGCCCCCCTGCCCGACTACGGAAGCCCACACGCCCTAGAGCCCGTGCTCCGAAGCTAGAGAACCACCGCAGTGAGAAGCCCGTGATCACAGCTGGAGAGTAGCCCCAGCTCTGCGCAGCTAGAGAAAAGTCCGTGCAGCCACAAAGACCCAACACAGCCAATAAAATTATTTTTTTTTAAGTTACTTCCTTAAGGTAAACTCTGCAGTCAGAAGATTCCAGATGCATTCGGGTTCTTAACTGCAGACTTTGTCCAGTAGTTTGAGGCCACATGTATTCCACAGAAAAAAATGCCTCTGTGTCTCTTCAATGAGAAAGAATTCTAAAGATTGCCTCCGTTATCCTCAATGGACTCTTCCCTTCCCCAAACCGGATAAATAAATTAACAGAGCTTAAAACCTACTTGCTCCTATGACCTGAAAATGATGACATGGTTAATCTACCACTTTCAGTCTTATGAGGTCTAGCTTTGCATGAGTGTAAGCAGTCTATCAGTAAAGTGAGTTGAATGACGAAATCGCATACAGCTGAGTTGCACGGGGCCCCTCATGACATATTAATGTAAAATAATTTTTAAAGTAACAGTACTTGGGAGCATCACACAAGTAATTGCTGTTATGGCTTTTCATCTTAGAGGATGTGGGATGCAGATCAATGCATTTAGATCCCTTCATGTGCCCCCATAGTGTTTCCTATGCTAGTTTCCAGGACTTTCAGAAGAGTTGATTAAAAATGATACCGCTCTGAAAAAAAATACCAGAGTACTCCAGACTTTGTGTCCTACACCAAACTACCACAGGAGGGCATTCTTCCCCTAAAATATATGCAAGCAGGAATTACCAGTGATTTCTACTAATAGAGAAAAATATGTGGAAGATACCTCTGGAGGTTCTTTGGTCTGACTGGGGAATATTTGCATTAATGACTGATTCTAACATGATATTTTGCTTTCTTCACTTGATTTTTCTCTGATTGTGAATTTTATAGGGAGCTAACCTGTGGCCTGGATGACAACCGAAAGACTGGCTGTATTATCTAAGTAAATGGTTTTTGTTTAGCTCATGACTTGCAGTTGGAGTTCTCTAGTAAAATTGGTGGTTCACTATATGTCTTCTGTAGGGATTTTTTGAAGAAGAAGAAGGCAAAGAGTATATTTATAAAGAGCCTAAGCTGACAGGTCTCTCTGAGATTTCTCAAAGACTGCTCAAGCTCTATGCAGATAAATTTGGAGCAGACAATGTGAAGATAATCCAGGACTCCAATAAGGTAGGAGACTATTCATGCAGGTGCAAAGAACTGATTTCCTTTTCTCTTCACTACGTTTATTAAAGTTTTAAATTTTTGCCTGACTATGCAAACTAAACCACCTAAGCTGTTATGGTTGTTTGTTTATTGGTTGACTGATTGGTGATGGGAGGGAGAAAGTCCAAAACTTTGTACGTGTTTATTTGAGTAACTTTTAGGTAATCTTTAAAACAACTTACCAGCTCCTCCATCCCTCCCATGGTTTATTTGCATTTGAATAGCAACCAAAGAGTTAAAGTGATTGGGCCCCATGATGGACTGGGAGAAAATAGCAAAAAATTATTTATTCAGTCATAGAGGTCTTCCTGAGTCATAAGAATTTTGAAATCTACCCCCTTGTGACAGTACCAGACTTGCCAATCCCATTGTACTAAGCTACAAATATCCAACTAACTTCTTCCTGGCTCCAGAAAGCAAACACTTACATCCTCTAATGAGATTACTCAGAAGCTTTCTAATACACTTTTATTCATTTAGCCATCCTTAATCGAATACCTACTGCATTCCAGGCCCAGAACTAGGAGCTAGGGCAAACAGTCTCTTCCTTCCAGAGCCCACAGTTCACACGGGGCTAGGAAGGGGAGGATGTGTACAAAGAACTAGTAAATAGAGTGCAGTGAAGTACCACAGGAGGCGGCATCTACGCCTCCAAGTCCTACAGGGAATGCTCAGGGCCGGTGGCTCCCTGATCAGCTCATTCTCGGTTGGGCGATGCTTCACAGAGGGCGTGATATTTGAGCTGGGGATTGTCAGGTGAGAGGTGACAAGGTATTTGCTGGAAGCAGAGGGTATCTGAGAAGCCAGCACATGCAATGATGGGGGGAATTTAGGGGAAGGTGTGTTTGAGGAATGGGAGGTCTTTGAAGCACAGACTGGATAGAAAAGTGTGACAGAAGATAGAGCTAGAGAAGATGGTTTGCACTCTATTGTATTGGCCTCTGTCGGGCTACAAAAAAGGTCCTTTATCCTTTCCCTCTTTTACAAAGCTGGTATTTAGAAGGGTCTGGATATAAAATTAGATTGCTGGATCTGAGCAGAAGTTGTTAGAAACGTGTTCATCATTCTTAACTTGAAAGGTGCAGACTCCTTCCCCATAGAGAGGGACACCACTCGAACCACTGTCATGGTGGCCCTCCTACATGGAAAGCAGAGGCAGCTCCTAGTGGTGAGAGAAATGCCAAATTTGGTGTCAGAACAGCTGGAGTCTTCATTCCACCCTGCTACCCCTTAGCAGCTGGTGATCCATCCTGGAGAGGTTGGATGGTCACTCTGAGTCTCCATCTTTTAATCTGTAAAAATGGTTACAATTATATCCATCCTACAGTAGCATTGCAAGTTAATTCACAAGCCTCCTCAAATCTCTTCAATTAGATAAGCAGTGGATGGGTGAACGGATGGAGAAAGTTGGAAGAAGTTTAAAAACTCTTCAAGAAATCATTAGAAAAGAGGCAGGGAGCAGGGAGGAACTTTCGCCTGCTTTCCATGCTATTTGTCAAGGCTACTCACCAAGGCAGAGTTAATTTAAAAAGTTATATAGAATAACTTGTTGCAGATTAGAGAAGACGAGAAATTGAAAAGAAAAATGTTTGCAATCCCGTGACAGGTTATCAGTTAATCTTCTAAACCAATAAGGAACCTCCTAACACATTACAAGCCTGTAGCTCATGACTCCAGTCTAGGTACATGGCTCATTGTAGAGGGAAAAAGAGATATATTTCCACTCTTAACACTCTTGATTCAAGCCAAAGGTGAAGATGTTGAATACAGAAAAGAAAGAAAAGAAAAGATTAAATAATATGTCATAGCCAAGTACTTTTATTTCAGAGCCCCAGGGACTTAGCACGCTGGCTCCGATTTGCTCTCTGTCACCATCTGGCTGCTTGACCACAGTCCAGCCAATTACTCTTTCTGCAGTTTCCATTCACCCAGCCCTCAGATGATGTCACTGGCCATTTTCATCCAAGGGAAAAGGGACGGCTCAGGACGCCAAGCTGCAGGGGTTCTGGGCTCCCCACCTTTCTTCTAGGAGTACCCCAGACCCGCCACTCTTTCTCTGCCCACAATGTGTTAAAACAGGTGAACCCCAAGGATTTGGACCCCAAATACGCCTATATCCAGGTGACTTATGTCACGCCATTCTTTGAGGAAAAGGAAATAGAAGACCGGAAGACGGACTTCGAGATGCACCACAATATCAACCGCTTCGTCTTCGAGACGCCCTTCACGTTGTCGGGCAAGAAGCATGGTGGCGTGGAGGAGCAGTGCAAGCGGAGGACCGTCCTGACAAGTAGGTGCCGGTCCCCAAGTGCGTGTCCCCCTGCAGGGTCCTGGGTTAAGGCTGCACTCGGAAATCAAGACACTTCAGTCTTGCAGCGTGCATGCATTCGTGCTAAGTCGCTTCAGTCGAGTCCAACTCTGTGCAACCCTGTGGACTGTAGCCCGCCAGGCTCCTTTGTCCCTGGGATTCTCCAGGCAAGAATACTGGAGTGGGTTGCCATGCCCTCCTCCAAAGGATCTTCCCAACCCAGGGATCGAACCCAGATCTCTTACCTCTCCTGCATTGGCAGGCAGATTCTTTACTGCTAGTGCCGCCTGGGAAGCCCCTCAATCTTGCAGACAAGGACCCAACCTGTGCTAACTTGGAAATGTTTGCCAGGAAGCCCAGACTTCCTCTTGTCCCTTCTCTTTGGAAACAAGAGACCCTTGACAAGTCAGCCAAAACATAAACTGTCAGAGTTAAAGTCACTTTATCCACCACTTCCCTTTAGATCTTCCAGTGGTGACGGTCATGGTGTCTTGGGGAAGGCACTCTGAGCATTCCTCTCCTCTCTCCCTGAACCTACCCTCAGTTATTGCAGAGTCAACTGCTCTCAGAATTGTGTGCTTTGGGGCAAGATTCTAAACCACTCTGGAATTCAGGTTTCTCACCTGTGAAACGGATGCAGAGGGTTTTCCTCCACCACCCCTTCCATACTACCTAGATTTATTCTGTGAGCTGATCATCCTTTCCACAGACATTCAATAAATGCTTATGGGTGTCAGACAGTGTTCTGAGAATTCAAATAGATAAAACACAATTCTTGCCTTCAAGGCATTCACTGTCTGATAGGAAAAAGAGCCAAGTAAAGCAAGAATTTTAGGTGAACCAGCATGAGAAATGAAGTGGGAACACCCCAGAGGGGAACTTAAGGCAGACTCGGGTCGTGGGAAATGAACACAGGCATCTGAATGAATGGGACCCAACGCAGCTTCAGAGGTGAGCAGTCCTGGGTTTTGCAGTAGGTACGTGGCTAGCAGCCACTTCCAAACTATGAGAAAACAGTCACCTTCAGTAAACTTTACCAGAACTTTTGTAATAAAAAAAGAAACTAGAACAAAGTTATTATAGTATATGCTTGTTGTTGTTTAGTCGATAAGTCATGTCCAACTCTTTTGTGACCCCTCAAGGCTCCTCTGTCCATGGGATTTCCCAGGCAAGGATACTGGAGTGGGGTTGCCATTTCCTTCTCCAGGGGATCTTCCCAACCCAGGGATCGAACCTGCATCTCCCACATTGCAGGCAGATTCTTTAGCTGAGCCACTGGGGAAGCCCCATAGTACGTGCTGTCCAGTATCTATTTAAGCATTCTTTATTGTGGTTCAATGTGGTTTTTATTTGAACTACAAGTTGTGGTGGAAACTATCATCTTTTCTGTGTTTGGAGACTCTGAAGGTCTAGTCGAGCCTTGGCAATGAGGAGATGTTGCTAGTGAAGTGGGGAAGAACTTTTGCCAGGCAAAAGTAGCTGGGAGAAAAGTAAGAGGTGTGTGAGAGCTCGGCACATAGGAGAAAATGGCTCACACACACAGAAAACGTGCAGGATAGAATGCTGAGTGCGAAGACTCAGGGTCATCCTGACCTTCAGGGGAACCCGTGACTTTTCGCTAGCCCTCGACCTTGAAATGCTCTCGTATTGCTTTTGTGCAGCGAGTCACTTGTTCCCCTACGTGAAGAAGAGGATACAGGTCATCAGCCAGTCAAGCACAGAACTGAATCCCATTGAAGTGGCGATTGACGAGATGTCCAAGAAAGTTTCCGAGCTTAATCAGCTTTGCACGATGGAAGAGGTGGACATGATCAGACTGCAGCTCAAACTGCAAGGCAGTGTCAGTGTCAAGGTGAGCATCACCCGGAGCTGAGATGCACATGGTCAGTGGAACCTGGTACCAAAGTGATGCCCCTTGGATTTCTTTGACAAAGAGTATAAGAGACATTTTTCTGTTTTTGATACCACCCAACACCTTTATCTGAATCTTTAAGATGTTGTTTCCTTGTGGAGGTTCATTAGTGGTGCCAAACACCTAGAGATAAAATCTTTCTTATTTTTAGCTAAAATAAAACTTCTTTTTTTTCAACTCTCCTTTCCCATCTTCTCTAGATAAACTGTGTTCTGTATTCATAATTCTAACAAATGAATTAATGAATGAATTAGCATGGCTTTTTAAAATCTGTCATGAACAGACTTATAAAATTGTTCAAAAGCAAAAATGTTTAAATGTTTATTCATTCATAAATGTGCATCAGTGTTTATCTGTCAAGGTCCTGAGAGGAAGCAGATGGCTTGTTCACAGTGAGGAACTGAAGAAAATATAATTAAATAGACTCTTTGAGAATGTATAAGCAGTATTTAGGGAAACCAAAGAGGGTAGGCACTGGGGCATAAGACTGGGGGACTATCACCCTCCCCAAACCTGAAGACTTCGGGGAGAGAGGAGTTAGTGGAAGAAGAGAGAGCGGAGAGCCAACTCATGATAGACAGACACGGTTTCTGCTAGGGAATTGCAAGGAGGAAGCCATGGGCCTAAATACTCTGACAGGGCTGAGACTAGGGTGAGGTGAGCGCGGCATTTCCCTTGGGCACAAAATTAAGGGAGCATCAGAAAATTCAGTAATCAAGATAAAATAATACTTTAATGCTCCATTTCTAAAAATCAAAAGTAACTTCACAAAACCATATTGAACAAAGTATTAAAATTTTCAATAAAGGCAGGCCAGTGCCACGCAGGAGGCTGAGGCCAAAGGACGACTCAGTACCATTGATCTTGATGCTGACCTGGCTCTCCTCTTTCCTGCCCACCTCTTGTCTGTATCCCCATGGCTGACTCAATGATAATAATTTCTTTCAAGCCAGAAGGCAAAAGAGCCGTTGTTACACTCCAGATGGGACAGCTTCCCTCAGCACATGGCTGAGCAGAGGAAGGTGGAGAGGGATCCGAAGAAACTAAGGAAAGTCCTCTGTACCGTTTGCCCTCTCTACCACACTGGCAGTAGCTGGTGAGCAAAGTCATCTGAAGATGCCTCAAATACAGCCTTGGCTTCCTCCTCCTTTCACCTCATTCCTTCCCAGCCCCACCATCATAGGCAAAGATCATAAGCTCTAAAGAACGCAAACCCCTTCACTAATGAGAGCCTGTGCATGCTTGTGAGCATGATCAGGGCCTGGCATTGTGCCTTCATTCAGCAAATCTAGAAAATCCCTTCCTGGACCAGAATCTGCCAGACTGTCCAGCAAGACACGATAAAACAGTGGTTCCCAGCGCGATGCCGAGATCATGACCACTGTGGAATGTCTCTTTTTAGTAGCTGTGTGTTTGCTTGAATGTTTGTAGGGGGAAAAGTGACTAGCCTAGCAAACATTTGACTTCACAGATGTTACATTTATATAAGTAGATAAAGATAAGTCTAGTTTTCAGTTATTAAGAAAATAACAGTGCTTGCAGAATTTGCAGATACAGCAAAAATATGACATAGTGGCCACATGACTGAAGTTTAGGAAGGATGGTAATGAAGTGTGGAGTTCAGATGCGTCCTTTAGTAGCTCACTGACTGGTCTAGAGACAGCAGATAAGACAGATACAAGGGGATGTGAGATAATTAGGGGGGCCACACGATGGAGGCTCCTCTTTCTAGCCATGGAGAGGACTCCATGGAGGAGGTATTACCATTCTTAACCAATTCTCTTCTCCCCAATAGGTTAATGCCGGACCAATGGCCTATGCACGGGCTTTTCTTGAAGAAACCAATGCAAAGAAATATCCTGACAACCAAGTAAAGCTTTTGAAGGAAATCTTCAGGTGAGACTTTCTCTGTTGAGTGGTTCTTCCTTGAATTCCTTCAGACAGGGCATCATGAATGAATGCCCCCAGGGAGCCACCTGACCGTTCCTCTTCAACCTTCATCTCCATAGCCTAGTTTATCAGCAGCCTGACTTCAAGTTGCCACTTTCTTATTTTGTTTTCTTTTAATATTTATGTATTTGGCCACATCAGGTTTTAGCTGAGGATCCTCGAATATGCAGGATCTTTCCTTGGGGTGCACAAGCTCTCTAGTTGTGGCGTATGGGCTTCCTTGCCCCATGTATATGTGGAATCTTAGTTTGCCTGACCAAGGATCAAACCCACCTCCTCTGCATTGCAAGACAAATTCTTAACCCTTGGATCACCAGGGAAGTCTCTAAACTGCCACTTTCTGAAAATGAAAGAAAGTGAAAGTGATATCGAACTCTTTGCGACTTCACGGACTATACACTCCATGGAACTCTCCAGGCCAGAGTACTGGAGTGGGTAGTCTTTCCCTTCTCCAGGGGATCTTCCCAAGCCAGGGATCAAACCCAGGTCTCCCACATTGCAGGCAGATTCTTTACCAGCTGAGCCACCAGGGAAGTCACTTTCTAGGGTTGCTTGTTAATTTGCTTATTGCCGTCACTAAAGGCAATTTGCAGATGCGTGTGGCCAGGCCCTGGATGTGAATGAGCGCCTCATCAAGGAGGACCAGCTGGAGTACCAGGAGGAACTGAGGTCCCATTACAAGGACATGCTCAGCGAGCTCTCGGCAATCATGAATGAGCAGGTGAGGCTTTCCCCATCCGTGCATAGGCAGTGCCCATCTTGTCCCCCATGCTACAAAGACTGGAAAGAGTCTCTTTCTTTTCCTGCCACTGAAATCACTGCACTTTCACAGACCCCTTGTTGCTGAGCCGTTCTCTCCCCCGCGTGCATCACCTCTTGACTCAAAGGAGAGAGATCAGGTTGGAGAAAAATCTGTAGAAAAAGATGAGAACCTAGATGTTTTCCAGTTTTCAGAGACGTTTATCCAAACCAGATGTGTGTTGGTTTTCTAGCACAGATGACACCTAATTAGACACCAAGAGCGCTGAGTGATGTTCCTGCTAGAGTTTATTACCACGCCCCATGCCCCTGATTCAGGACCTCACAATCCCCAGGCTGGGATGTGCAGTTCCACAGTGCTGCCACTAGGGGTCTCTGCACCATTCTCAGGAAGAAGACGGTTGCTTAGGGTCCTGGACTTTCTCGGTCAAGGTTGCCTCTACAGGGGCTGAGCCTCTGGAAGATATGCAGATTGGGATAAACGTAACCCTCCATCCCACAAGCAAGTCATTCATGAGTTCAGTATGTTCCGTAAGACTGCACAAAATGTGGGCTTTCAATAATCACTGCTTTGGGGGGTATTGAGAATCAAGTGATCAAAACCAAGTTCAGTTTGTTTGGGCCTACTTCCAGCATCCATCAACCCTCACACTCCACCTGAACGTCTCTTCACCCACGGTCCCTTCAAGGAGTTAGATGTGTTCTCTACAGAATAACTGAGGGGGAGAACTTGAGCTAACATCCCAATAGTGCCTCATGCATGGTAGCCATTCATTAAGTATTAATTCCTTCTCCTTTCCTGAAATGGAAAAGAGTGTTTAGTGTTATTAATAAATAACACTGTCACAAAACATGAAATGTGTCATACCCTTCTTTTATTCTAATTAAATTTCCCTTTTTTTTTTCTCTTTTCCATCTCCTTCTACCCACACTTTAAGTTCTCTATAGCAGCTAGAGAAAGAAATGGTTATTTGACTTATGTTGTAAAGAAAAAAATCTCCCTGGATAGGATTTCTAGTGGAGAAAGTGTTGGTTTGGAATTGTTAAGGGGTGATGGGAATTAAATACTCAGGAGTGATGCCTTAATAGATGGGGAAATCATAAATCTGAGAGTGAAACAAAAAGAACAAGGAATGGATCTGTACATTGGAAAAGATGACAAAGAAATGCTTGTTTCCAACTGTAAATTGCATCTGACTTGAAACTTTGGGCAAAAATGCTTTTCTCTTTTTTTCCTGGCAGCTCTGTCGCGGTCCATGTTTATACAGCTTCTGTTCCTCTGTGTCTAGTATTTCCCTCAGTACTGTAAGCAAAAGTGGTATGTTTTTCTTTCCTTATGTCTACTCTGTCCTTTGTGGCCTTCTGGTCTACCTGTTCATTTTCCCCAGACACCTCCATAGTCACAAGTGTTCTCTAAATGCCTATTTAATTAAATCAACTTTATTTCCATTTCAAGGTAGGTCAATATTAAAATAAAAAGCCTATTAAAATCAAAAAGCTAATTAACAACTTAGTGTTTAAAAGAAAAATATATATCCTATCAACTTCTAAAATATATTTGAGTTCATTTGTATCCAAAATGAAGATTCATTATATCTCAAAAAAAAAAAAAAAAAAACCAGTACAGAGACAACAACCAGGTGATTTAGAGGAAGGAAAATAAGTTTTTTTCTAGAAAACTTTTGCTAAGAGAAGCAGAATTTGACTCTGGGCTTCCTAGAAACTGACGTAAAGAAACTAATGGATTACACAGGTCTTGTTATTTAGCAAAAGAAATAGATCTGTTGGCAGGAAAGATAAACTTTCTCCCGTTCCTGAGGCTCTATAGCGATTTGTCACATAGGTTTTATATATGGACAATAACTACAGTGTTCATGATATCCTCAAAAAAAAAAAGTTTTCCTTAAAAATGTCTTGCTCTATTATATGGTCATTCCACATTTCCATCTAAGATTAAAATGAGGAACTCTGAAGAGGAGATTCTAGAAGAGGCACTATTTAATAGATAATTATCAACCATAAGTTTAAGTTACATAGCAAAACTATGTCTTCTGAAGCAAAATAAGCTATCTTTATGACAAATATTGATAAGTGTCTTGAGTTGGTTGTAATGTCAGAAATAGCAAAAGATGGGGTCCTTAAAGTCCAAAGTAGTTTTAAAAAGTGGGTGTAAATCTCAATCCAGATTTATAACAAAAAAATGTTTGCTTCTTTCCTCAATATTTTTACTAAAAAGGCATTTGACCCTAATGTTTGGGTTGACACTCTAGTAGAGTGAAGGGTAGTCAAATTTTAGCATAATTCTATAATGCATGAATACCTTTACATACCTCGATACTCATCCATGTATTTTGGAAACAAATACATGTATAATTAGAGTGAAGAGAGGAATTCTGCCATTAAACTTGTTAACAATAGAAACAGAGTTAGAATGAATAGACAAGACATAGAAAGACAGAAATCAAATTGTTTATGCAGTTTATTCCAAGAGTGTCCAGAAAAGTCTAAGGTAAAAGGCAAATACCAAAGCCATTGCTTAATGAAAGAACCTTCAATATAAGGAGTGGAATGGAGCGGGGTGAAATAGACGCTCGTGTGTAAAAATGGAGATGTGGACATGGAGCTGCTAAAGTGACAAGCAGGCAGCAATTACCTTTTCAGACAGCCAGGATGCCAAGCTATTTTATAAATGGCCAAAAACCATAAAAGCCTCCTTTGATGGAGGCCAAAGTAATACATATAACTATTGGATGAAACATAAGATGCTGATTTGCTGTCTGTTTCAACGTTTAAAAGGATGACAGCATAGTGAAGTCAACGCTGGTAATGAATAGCAAATATAAAAAAAAAAAAAACGGGAGGGAACACATCTATTCTGTTAAGGAGCCAAGCAGGCGAGATCCAAAGGCATGTTGCTTTTTGAGTTTCAGATACATTGCTTGCCAAAGTATTTAAACAGAACTTGTGACACTGATCATAAGGAGAACTTGTTGGTAGTATAAGGTACATGGATGCTGTGGGGACAGAGAAGCCATTCTCTCCCGGAAAAGCAGTAGAGCCAAAGCCTGGTAATGTGTAAAGTTACTGAGAAAACCAGGAATTTTAAATATTCATTAAGCCTCTTCTGCACCAGGGTTTTAGAGGTGCCTGGGGTATCTGGTATTGTTATTGTGTTCGCATATCATTAGTTGAACAGATCTGACAGGGAAGTACAGTTAGGACATATTAACATTATTTTCGAAAGTAAAATCAGGTCAAGCTATATATTTTTTTTCCTCCTATTTCCATTAATTCAAACATTTAAATGAGGCTTCAGATGTTTTCTTTGGGGGCAGATTTTGACAATACTTATTATGACCTTTGCAAATAAAATAAATTTCCAGAATTACTCAAACACATCCATAAGATTCATTCACATTTAAAAACATATCTGATGGTTGAAGAGAATCAGGAAACTACTTTAAAGCTGGTCAGCATGGCTGAGATGTAGGCTGGGGGAAAAAAGCTCTTCAGATTATACAGAGTGAAATAAGTGAGAAAGAAAAACAACAATACAGTATATTAGCGCATATATATGGAATTTAGAAAGATGGTAACGATGACCCTATATGCGAGACAGCAGAAGAGACCCAGATATAAAGAACAGACTTTTGAACTCTGGGAAAAGGCGAGGGTGGGATAATTTGAGAGAATAGCATTGAAACATGTATATTACCATATGTGAAATAGATGACCAGTCCAAGTTCGATGCATGTAACAGGGCACTCAAAGCCTGTGCTCTGGGACAACCCTGAGGGATGGGATGGGGAGGGAGGCGGGAGGGGGGTTCAGGATGAGGGACACATGTACACCCATGGCTGATTCATGTCAGTGTATGGCAAAAGCCACTACAATATTATAATTAGCCTCCAATTAAAATAAATTAATTTTTTAAAAATCTCAAGTTTGATAAGGGCATTTTCAAAATTTGCTGATTCCTTATGGGGGAATTTTTTTTAAAAATCAGTGTTCTGGGCTTTGCTTTTGTGTTTGAAGTTATTAACACAGACCTCTCTATTATTGTTTTGTTTGGTCGCGTTGTGTTTTGTCCTGTCTCAAGATTACCTACCGGGACGACCCATCAAAGCGAGGAGTGGAGCGAACTTGCACTCGAGTAATTAACAAGGCGGCTCCCTCTCTGCCCGCGGTCTCTGTCTCACCCAGTGGAGAAGTTTGAGAAGTCCACAGCATCGGACACTCCTCCTTCAAGGGAACTGTCTGAATTTGCAGCTAATCTCGGGGAAGAGAGAGATAACATTTAATTTATTTGAAGTTTTTATGGTGGTGTTCATATTGTTTTTTACCTCGCTAGCTTGAGAATTTTGCCAGCCTCCAGATTTGCACATTTCTTACAATTTTTTTTTTCCTTTGAGTGACGTCGATCAAGCCAAGCTGAATATTTGCTATGAAATTCCAATGAATGTGTAATTCAAAAGCTGATTGTAAGTCTGCTGTCGGTCACATTATGTTTAATACCCAGTCCTCGCACACATATTTTAAAGGTCAAAGTGAATGTTTTTGTAACATTTAAGCGTATTTCAGATGTAAATAGAAGATTGTAAAATATATGGTTTTTACCAAATTTAAAAGAGCCTTTTTAGGTATTACTTATGACAGTGCTAAAATTATATGAGTAACATTTCAGATACTGTTGTATTAAAATATTTGTGTATGTGTACAAAAGTGTTGATAAATACTAATCTTTAAAGTTTGTGGAGTTTCTTTCTTTGTAATATATGTGCTCTTAAAAGCAATGAGATGTGAAATTATGGAAGCCTTTTGCTGTTCATAGAAATAAAAAAATACAATTACTTTGCATTTGGTTCCCTCTTGAAGAGTGGGAGAGTTGCCATTAAAAGTGGTTCATGGGACTGGGCAGCTGCTGAATGCAATCCTACTTATGATTTATGATGCCTTAGCAAGAAGTCAAGACAAGGACTTGAACCTCAGCTGAACAAAGATTCGAAGATCAACTAGACAGACCAGGGTTTTCCAATCCCAAGAGATAAGTGGACCGATTTGAAGAAGATATATTGAGTCAGAATCTTAAGGGTTACAGTAATTTTTAGGACTCTGCACAAATATTCCATTCTATAAATCTGTGGTGGGATTGCACTTCCGTACCTTTTTTTTTTTTGGTGGCACTGGGTCTTTGTTGCTTTGCACTGGCTTTCTCTAGTTGCAGGAAGAAGCAGGGGCTACTCTGATACAGTCCACAGGCTTCTCATTGCAGTGGCTTCTCTTGTTGTGGAGCACAGGCTCTAGGCGAGCAGGCTTCAGTAGTTGCAACACTTGGGCTCAGTAGCTCACCAGCTTACTTACTCCACAGCATATGGAATCTTCCCAGCCCAGGGATTGAACCTGTGTCCCCTGCATTGGCAGGCAGATTCTTATCCACTGTGCCACCAGGGAAGTCCTTGTGCCTTTTCTGAAGCTAGACTTGACCACTCTTTAGCCATTGAAATATCAACCAGTCCAAGTCCTGCTTGCTTGACTACACATACACCCTGCACTAGACCCACAATGTTCTACTCACTTAAAAATAAAACCAAAGCAAGGGCTTTGCTGCTGGTCCAGTAGTTAAGAATCTGCCTGCCAATGCAGAGGATCTTCACGACCCAGGGATTGAACCCGGGCCTCCCACATTGCAGGCAGATTCTTTATCGTCTCAGCCCCCAGGGAAGCCCCCACCACATAAACTCAGCCCGTATGCATCAGGGCTCAGGTGAATTCACACCTGTGGTGGCCACTGTGATAGGACCCCCAGAGCCACCTTTCAGGGCTGAGACTCCTGTTCCCCCAGCAGCCGGCTCCCTAGGAAACTCACGCTCAACAACTGGTTGATGGCAAGAAGGGCAAAGGCCTGGCCTCATTGTCCCAATTCAAGATGACTTTGAATAGCCATCCAGGCTCCCCAGCTCTGACTTGAGAGCAACCTGAGATTACATCACAGTTCATCTCCTTCTCTCCACAAATCCTTTGAAAAGGATTCTGAGGAGACATGGACTCCCAGCACATTTCCTGCATATAAATCTCCACATCAGGGTCTGTTTCTTGGGGGAACAGATCAAGTCAAGAGTTTTTCCAGACGCTTTGCTCACGTGGACTTCTAATTCCCTGTCCTGCCCTAACACATACACCCATGTCATCCATTTTTCTCCCCTTGATTATGTTGTCAGTTATCATTTCACATGTCTGTGTGTTCTTTCCAACCATGTCAGGGCTGGCTTGAAGGAAGATTATGTCTTGATCTTCTCTGCAGTCTTGGCAAATCAATTTATTGCCCTGAACTTCAGAGTTTTGGAGTCATTTCTCAAAGTTGTGTTGGAATGGAGCTGTTCCAGAGAAAATGCTAGGGCAGGGACAGGGGAGCCAAGGGGGACAAGTAGACTGTGGGAGGATGGATTTGGAGCTGGAAGTCACTGTCGGAACAAGTGTCCGTGAATCTCTTCTATAAGGAGGTGTACATTTTTTTTAAGTAATCGGCATTGACTGCTTTTGGTTTCTTTTCAGTTCTCAGCCTTAGCAGGGTTTTGCCACTGAAGTATTTGGCACTGGATACACATCTGTGGAGCAAACTCAGGCAGCATTGTTAACAAGATGATCTTTTCATTTGGAAGCTCCCCAGCTCCTCTCTGCTCCCAGCTCCTCTGTATCTTGGTGCCTCCCCACCACCCAGTGACCTAATGTCGCCTCTCCCCAGCCCCTGCTCCAGCCCTCCACCCAGTCTTGTCTTCCTCAAGCAGAATCCCCACCCCTTCTCCATCTGTGTTGGTCTTGCTTCCAAATGGATTCCAGTTCAAATACCAACCTCAGTCAAAACGAAGCTGTTGGGAATTCTCTGGTGGTGCAGTGGTTAGAACCCAGAGTTTTCACTGCCGAGGGATTGGGTTCGATCCATGGTCAGAGGACTAAGGTCACACAAGCCACTGGATTGAGGATTATGTGAGACCACCTCTAGTCCCAGAAGGTATGGGCAATTGGCCAGGCGCTGGTCAGGTGAGTTAGCAGTGCTCTGCTGTGATTTTCCCATTCCTGTGTGAGACCTGCTGGAACACTAACACCAAGTTGCCTCAAACTATTGGTCCGACGACTGATCAAAGGAAAATGTGGTATGGTTTCCTGGGGAAATTTCACTCAAACGAATTAATTTTGAATTGATGAAATTTTAGGTCTTGGGATAATCTTCCAGTAAAGTTCTCTCTCAACCCCCATCCCTCTCCATCATCTCACTAAACTAGCCATCATCTCTATCTAGGATATTCAGTTAAATTGCATCTAAGTGAAGAAATAGATGTGTTACAAAGAGCCACACCTGGTTAACATCTGAAGTCTCAGATATGCTCTTGGGCCAATCACTTTAACTGTCTGAGAGAGGGCCATGATTGCTACTGAACAAGTGGTTCTGAAAATTAATGCAAAAAACAGCTATTTTTTGGTACTTTGTAGAGTGGTGTACATAGACAGCATATGTTCATTGAAATTTTTCAGTTAGCAATCCTACCAGGTCACCCTATTTTCCCACCGTTCCAAAACAATCAGCATCTGATTCTTCTGATTCTCAAACAACAGTCAAGGTCTGATGGCTACTAAGAGAGCTGCACATGTATAATGTGAAGAGGAGAATTCTGATAATGTGAGAAGGTTTGTCTGGGATCTTGAATTTTCTAAAGGTAAGAAGAAGTTTAAGGAGAGCTAAGAGTTGGCATCTGAGAACTCTGGAGGAGTGTCCTTTGCAGCTCTGCCCTGGTTATGTACTGAGATTTGACGAGAAAATCCACGGTCTACTTTAGACAAAGAGTCCCATCCCAACCAGAAGTACCTTTGCCTGGGATGGAACAGGATAAGCGTCAAATTACTTAAAAGTACATGAGAGGAAGTGCTATGAAGAGAGAACAGATAGGCAGATATATATATATGTTTGGGTTCAGAACACGGGTGACTAAAGTGTTCCAGGTGAATAATGGAGATGGGGAGACACTAGTAAGATAAAGAAATCCCCAGGAAAGCTCTAAACTCCTTTGCCTTCCCCTTTCCCCTTGACGTTCCTGTAGGGAATGCATGTGGTTGGGGAGGGGAGGAAAGAGAAGAGTAATTTGATGGAGAGATCATAAATCACAAATCTCAAGAGAGATGCTACAGTGAGCACATAAAGTTGATCTGAGAGGGATAAGGAGGGAGAGATAAATCAAAACATGCCCAAATGGGGTTCACGAAGGTCATTTGGAGAAGGTAATGGTGATTGAGCCTGAGTAATTGAGCAAAGGTTTACAAAGAATAGCTTTAAATAATACTAATGTCAAGGATTCTCCAGAGGAATCTGCTTGCAATTTTCTTACATCATTAATATTAATACCCAACTATAAAGCCATTGTTTCTTGGATTTATTCCTAATATATAAAGAATATTTGTATTTAAAAACTCATGACTTTCTTTGTATTTCATCAAAAGCCACACAACTGTAACTACTAAATCCAGGGTAGGTGGACATTTCTAAAGTTATAAATAAGACAATGTGGTATTTGCAGGATATTTTATTGAACAGAATGGCCCGAGAATAAGGAAGTCTGTTTCATAATACTTGCATGAAATTTAGAGGATTCCTTTAGATTTCTGTGAGACTTCCCTTATGCCATATTATTTTTCCCTTTGGATGAGCAATTATTTTAAGAAATAAAAAATAAAAGCAAAGTTCTAGAAATCAAGTCAAATCAATTTATGACAACAATAAAAAGGAATTTTTGCTTTTTAACAAAAGTCAAGTAAAATGGAAATCTAGCTTGAAGACTCTGGAGTGTTCTACAAAAATATTTCCAGTTAGTGTCCCAGGCCAAGGCAGAGGCCTTTCACCACCTCAGCTCAAAAACACCCCTTTGGATTCCGAAAGTCAAACTGACCCATCACATTCTATCTAGTGGTTTCCAAGTTTCAGCCTCTCCTCTAAACAGCTGAGCAAAAGACATTGCTGGTGGAGGTTTATTAAATGGCCGTGTGTGTGTGTGTGTGTGTGTGTGTGTGTGTGTGTGTTTTCAGTCGTGTCTGACTCTTTGCAACCCCAAGGACTATAGCCCAACAAGGCTCCTCTGTCCATGGAATTTTCCAGACAAGAATACTGGAGTGGGTTGCCATTTCCCTCTCCAGGGATTCTTCCCGACCCAGGGATGAAACCCACATCTCTTGAATCTCCTGCATTGACAGGTGGATTCTTTACCCCTGAACCACCAGGGAGACCCATTAATTTGGATATTTCTAAGCCAAAGGATGTGGGACGTGTATGCGGCCACTTATTTTGCCTTCAGCATTTAGAAGGGCTGAAAACAAGAGTCCTTTTCAGAAAGAAATTGTTTCCATTAGGATTCTAAGCCCAAGAATTGCAGATGATGATTGAAAACAATCTATACCCTTTTTTTTCTGAGGGATCTTGATTCTGATACTATGGATTTTTATTGTTACTACTGGGAAAAATTGAGAATGGACAGTATAGTAAGTCCCTTATGTACAAACCTACGAGTTTCAAACTTTCAAACATGTGAGCGTGCATTCCCATGCCCAGTCACGTTAAGTTAGTTCACGTGTCTGGTGTACATTGTCACATGCGTGCATTCTCTACAAATGGCTGTGCTTTTGTGTACTATGCTGTACAATGCTATATTAAGGACAGTAGCACAGTACGTCATATGTTTATTTCAAGCCCAGAACCTACACCATCAACAAGTTTGAGTGAAATCGCAGCTTGCCCTCCATCTCCTATTGCTGAAGACCTTTCAGCTCTACCATTTCCCACCTCCTGCCCTTCCTCAAGTCAGTGACTCTTCCTGCCGGTTCACTCAATGCCAGCCCTTTTAAACCACCTGTTGTGCTACACTACTGTGATTTTCAAGGTGTTACAACGTTAAAAGCATTTTCTTTATTCTTCATGTTTGTTTTTTATGTACTATCTGTATGAAAAGTGTTATATACCTATTACAGTACAGTAGTTTAGAGCTGATTGAATTAGTTGGGTACCTAGGCTAACTTTGTTGGATTTACTAACAAATTGGACTTACAAACATGGCCTGAGAACAGAACTTGTTGGCACGTAGGGGACTTCCTGTAACAGTCTTTTATAAACTTACTTCCTCCTACAGTGTAACTTGAGTGTGTAACTGTGCTAACGGAGACTCTCTTCAAGGAAGCAAAGTGTCTTTCTCCATCTTCGTTCTGGTCCTGCTCAGAGTGAGTCAGAGCCCCAAAAGGGAATGGGTAGGTGCCGCATCCCAGAAATGGGGATTTCCTAACATCACACATTTGGTGAGAATGAAATGAGATGTTTTCAAAATGCACGCAACAGAAATGAATCTAGCCCAGAAGAGTAAGCCAAAACTTCCCTGACTCCCAGGCAGATCACCAGCCCTGGGGAGTCTGAGGTTTCCCATTTTCTCCCATACGATGAGGCATCTGTTTGTTTCTGGAGCATATCATGGCAACATCGTTTTACACCTCTCAAAATAGCTTCCATTTGGCTGTAGTCATATGTGCATCATTAAAAGTGGGATTTTCATATCAAGTTGTCGATAAGATAACAGGATGTCTTAAAATTGAACACTAGGTTTTAATATTCTGGTTACTGTTGATTTTTTCCACTCTCATCAAATATGCAGTTTTTGTACTGCTCTCAACAGAATCTGAGAAAGTGTTTTTGGCTAAAATGCAGGACCCTTGGAGGGCGGTGTGGCTGTGATTCAGTTCCTTCTTCTGGAGGAAGAAACAGCTCATGGCTGGAATTATAGACAATTGCCTCATTATTTCACCTCAGAAATGGCCTTGAGTGCTGTGTTCATCTTAGGTGAAGTCTATGCTTTATCTTCTAATCGGTTTCATCTCTTTATTGGGATTAGTAACTTCTTGGTTTATCTATGTAACATATCAGATGATAGGCCCTTTGAAGTATAAATATTAGCCCCACAGTCTCTTTTCAAGAATTAGGAAATGTTTTCCTTGTTAGAATTTCCCACTTATATTTTCTGTACTGTGATATCTTAACATCTGAGTATCAATTAAAATTGGATCTGAATGACTTCCTATAGCAGTCCATTGCCAAGGGTCAGCAGCAAACAACTTCCTCCTGGACTCATAGAGCTAAGATGTTGCATGATTCTAGAGTAATCAAAAAACAAATCCATAGACGGAGACAGAAAACAAATAGCTGAATCCAAGCATGTAACTCCTTGAAAGCCAGGTTTGCATCTTGTGTACCTTTGTGTTCCCGAGGCCCAGCAAAGCACCTGGCAGAGAGAAGGGTCTCAGTCAACACCAGCTGAAAACAGCGGTGAAAGGATAAGCAAATGAATCGAGAAAGCTCTCAAGGTTAACTTCCTCGAGCAATGTCACACTGACTATGTGCTAAGTCCCCTCAGTCGTGTCTGACTCTTTGCAACTCCATGGACTGTAGCCC
Source organism: Muntiacus reevesi (assembly GCF_963930625.1). Taxonomy (NCBI): domain Eukaryota; kingdom Metazoa; phylum Chordata; class Mammalia; order Artiodactyla; family Cervidae; genus Muntiacus; species Muntiacus reevesi. The sequence goes on from NC_089251.1 coordinate 124,122,607, forward strand.
ACCAGGCTCCTCTATCCATGGAATTTTCCAGGCAAGAATACTGGAGTGAGTTACCATGGCCTTCTCCGGGGAATCTTCCTGACCCAGGGATCAAATCCAGATCTCTTATGTCTCCTGGGTTGCAGCTGGGTTCTTTACCACTTGTGCCACCTGGGAAGCTCTAATGACTCTTCAGTTTCCCTACTCATACCATATTAAATCAGAAGGCACAGTGGTCTTTAGCATCGGCTCTGGAGCAAGTATAGAACCTCAGCTCCACTACTAACTGCCTGTGTTAAGCATCCTCAGTTTATTATCTGTGTCTCAGTTTTATCATCTGTAAAATGGCAATAATAAATATGCCAATTTCGCAGGGTTATTAAGAGGATTAAAAGAAAGAACAGGAAAAAAAAACTTAGCACACAGCCTGGCAACAATAAACACTCAATCTCTGTGAACTATAATTGTTAATATCCTACCAAACAAGCTGCCCTCTGGAAAGTGACTTTAAATTATTTAAAAATAATATTTATCAAAGGGATGATTGAATTAAATGAATAATTAATGAATGCATAAATTTGAAAATAAGTAATTCACGTTGCCTCCACACACAGTCACTAATGAACACAGTATCAGTTGGAAGCCCCAGGTGGTTTCCCTTTCTGTGAGATGGCTGAGCGCAGAGACGCCGCTTCTCTTTTCAGAGACTGCTGGCATAGTGCATGCCATATTGTAGGCACCCAGCAAATGTTGTTCAAAGTGCACAAATACTGCTAATTATTTGCCTGTGTCTCTATGGAAAGGTGCTACCTATTGGCTTGACTTTGGATAAACTCTCTGAAATTGCCCATAAAAGACAAAAGTGAAATTATCATAATTACTGACAAAGGAAATAAATATTAAAAAGGCATGCTTTCTAAAATCCAGCTGGATGAAACAGTTATATGCTCAAAAATTTTCTTCTTTTTTTAATTAGCAATGTCAAAATAATTTAGCATAGATTTGCTTTCTGTGTTAAGAGAATCAAGCTGATCATCCTTAGTGACAGAAAAACATTAGGAGGATGTGAGGTTTGAGAGTATTTTTTAAATGCCTAGAAAATATGTAAAAGTCAAAAAGACTGATTTATAACCCTGACTTGCTGTGTGTTTCAGGAGCTGAGATTGGAGACCCATTCAACTGATTAACATTCACAGGAATAATAATTAAAATCAAAAGATGGGCTCTAACTATGGCAATACATGGAACTGAAGCTTTTCATAACAGTGCTATGAAATAATTAAGTAGATATAAGTATACAGATATTATTGTGAAAAGGTAAAACAAAGTTCAAATGGAGATCATGAAGACATGGGGAAGACATGTCATTTTCTGGTTTATTCTGAAAGCTAATGTCTGCACACAGACACACATGGAAAAGTTAGTCTGATAATTTCCACTATAGAGCAAGAACTTACACAAATCACGATAAGTGAAAAATGGAAGAAATGAATAGAAAAATAGAACTGCTCAAAGCAGTTATATTCTACAAATTGGAATAAATAGATTGATGATCTGTAGTTCTGCACACACACAATCTACTCAGAAAATCGGCAGAACTTTCAGCCGGTAGGCTTTCTACTCTACCCCAGTGTAACTCAGCAAGATACGTGGGATCTACTGTTACACAAAGCTGATGTTCAAACTGTGCCTCCTTGTGGTACTTTAGAATATTTTGAAATCTATAAGGAAAGAAGACTAGCGAGAGAAAGAAAAAGGAGAAAGGGAGAAGGGTAAGACCAAGGATAGAAGTGGGGTTTGAATTCATTCAGTGTTCACCACCAGTACCAGCTTAAGCAACTTCACCTGCATTGTTTCGTTCATCCTCTCAGCACCACTGTAAGGCGTCCTTATCATCATTTTATGGATGAAGAAATGCCAGATCAAGGAAATAAATTGGTTCAACATCACGACATAATATTATGAGAAGCAGAACTTGATTGTGATCAGATCTGTCTGCGTGTCCGCCTTTCTTCCATTTACCACTGGTTTGAGTTTGGTTGAATATAAACTGAAATGCTGCCCAAAGGCCATACCAAGCCATAGCCCCCCATGACATCAGATGTCCTTTCTGAGGATATTCCCAATCTCCTAGAGGACAACAGTCTGATATCATGTGAGGTTAGAGACAAGTTACTGCCTACTCTCTCTCTCTCACCCTAGGGAAGTTCACATAACCATGTTTTTCAACCTAAATGCCATGGGTTTTTACAATAAGAAAGAGTATCTAAGTAAACTCAAATGTTAGCATTGCCTTTATTATATCTTTGCTAGGTGAGGAAGTTTACTCTGAAGGGCAGATTTATCACCAGAAGGCTGCATAGAGAATGTGGAGTTGAGTATCCAGAGATGGATATTTTTAAAGATATTTTATTCAAACTGAGTCTGATAAAACCTGCTGAAAAACACTTTGACTTATTTTATTTGAAAAGTTCTTTTCTTTCTCAATAGTACACATTTCTATAAACTGAACTACTCACATTTACTTCTCTTTCAAAATCTGTGTCAATTAAACCCTGAGAAAATGTATTTTTCACCACCTGCCTCTTGCCTGTAGTTCTAGTGACCATTCTGATTTTCGTTCCTAACCCATTTCTACTTGACTTTCATTTTCCTATTCTCTTTTGAGATATATTCAGTTTCTATAGTCATTTCGGTTTGTCACCCATTGGTCTTTGATTTCATGCTTATTTCCATCAGCGATGCTTAACCGTTTATGCATTTGCAGCAGAGGCAACCAGCTGTCTTCCAGGTTCCAGCCATTTTTCTCTGTAATACAACCATAACTTTATGCAGGAGACAAAAGTACGGAGTCAAAAAGACTACTTCTCAGCCATACTTGTGTCTACGTGATTAAGGTCTAGCTAGTGAAATGCAGGAAGAAATTGTTGAATGACACATCAAGAAAAGCTCCTTAGAAGGGTAAAAGTTAGCTGAGATGGACCCTTTTTGCTTATCCTCACTACCTTCCTTCTGCCTGGAATGTGAGGCTGAGTTCTGGCAGCAATCTTAGCCCCTGGGGAAAAATTGATAGTCACACACTGAGAATTGCAAAGAAGAAAAATAGGGTACTGGGTTCAAGATGATGGTGGAGAGCCAAGCCAGTCTCAGAATGCCTATTTCTGGAGAAAAAAACTGAAAAATTCATCTCATTAGCCCAGCATTGTTGTTACCTGCATCATCATGTAATTTCTAACAAATGTACTCCCTAGAAAATATAAACTCCTCTTTGGGTCACCTATGACACTTAACTACTTAACTTTTATCTAATCCTTTGAGGAAGGACCAAATGAAATATTAAAAGGTATTGAAAGTATTTGGTTAAAGACAAATTCTACTGCAGTAAATTTAACTTTGAATCGAGCTTCAAGAATACTGCAGTGCTAAAAACATTTACCAAATAAACATTTCAATACACAACTTAAATATCACATTTATTGAAATGCCCATTATCTCAAGGATTGATGTAGATTTATAAAGTGAAAGGTAATCATTAAATATTTCATTCATAGTTATGTACTTAAGGGTGTTGGTTTGCAAGAAACTACTTAAGGAAAAACAAAAGAATTCGTTTAGCTAACATAAAAGTTCAGTGGTAGAAGTGGTTTCTAACATGGCTGAATCTTCAGGATACTATGTTTCTCCAGCTTTCAGCTCTGATTTTCCTTTTATTGACTTTATTCTGAGGCAACCTTCTCCTGGATGACTGCAAATTCAGCCACTAATAGATACAAGACTCTAGTTTATCAGCTTAAAAAAAAAGTGGAAAGAAGTCACTAGTTCCAAAAATATGACGAATTAAACTATCCTTCAGTAAACAGTAATTATCTCCCTTTCAACTTTCATGTGAGTTTTTTATTGTGATAGCGGCCATGTGATTTGCTTTGTGTGTGCTTGGGAATTCAGTCATGTGCAACTCTTTGATGAACTGTAGTCCACCAGGCTCCTTTGTCCATGGGATTCTCCAGGCAAGAATACTGGAGTAGGTGGACATTCCCTTCTCCAGGGGATCTTCTCAGCCCCGGGACTGAACCCCAGGTCTCCTGCATTGCAGGCAAATTCTTTACCATTAGAGTCACCAGAGAAACCCCTTTGGCCAATGGAATATTAGTAGATGTAATTGACCTGAATTAGAGCTACAATAAGCTTGCAGAGTGGGACCTAGTCACTTGCACTTTGACTTTTATTCTTAGAAAACCATGCTTTCAACAAAAAATAAAAAAAATAAAAAATAAAATAATAAACAGAAAACCATGCTTTGAGTTGAGTAGCCATTTAACCAAGGAAGATGAAGCAGAGCTTGGCTAAACCTATCACTTGGAGCCAAGTCCAATCAAAGCCAGATTCAAATAGTCAAATACCACCCAGTGATCACATGTGTAAAAGAGAAATATGTACTCACCGTTGTATGCAGTTAAGATTTGTGGTACTTTTTCACACAGCATTTACGGCGCATCAGCTAACTGAAGCATGTTTTTCAACAAAATTCTCAGAGCTTAATCTCATGAAATCAGAGCAATAGTGCCATTATCACAGAAAACAATATAAAGATTCCTCAAAAAATTGAATGAAAGATGACCAACTTTCATTCACATTATCTCTTTAGCAGAAGACCAGCAATGGATCTCAAAGTGTGATCATCAGCATGCCCTAGGAGCAGCCCCAGCATTACCTGGGAACTTGTTAAAAACGCCTGGGTCCCAAATCAGACCTACAGAATCATAAGCTCTGAGGGAGACAACCAGCTTTTTTTTGCTTTAACATGCCCTCCAAGTTATCCAAATTCAACATAAAGTTTGAAGCTCATTGACCTTGTACATCTACCTCTTAAACCATCAGCGTGCATAAATCATCAGGCCTGGAGTTGTGGGGTGTGTCTGCAGTACCAGAATTACTTCAACCAGTGGGACAAGACCTGGGAATATGCATTTCTAACAAGTTTTCTGATGCTGATGTTACTGGTCTGAGGAACACACTTTAAGAAACACAAGACTGGTTCAATAAGAGTGGCTAGTGGGGAAATCAACATTCCGTTAACAAAAGAAGAAACACAAGCAGGCTCCTGGATGGAGAGCACATGTCAATCACAGCTGCACTCTTATTAAAAGGAAAAAGTTCTGACAGAAGACATCAGACAACCACCAATATTCTCCAACAATTCTGCAGGGACAGGCAAAGCTGGAGCCAAAGAGAAGTCTCATCTGTCTTTTTAGTTCATGAAATTGATTGAGACATGAACTGATTTTTTTGTCTCTTCAATTTTGCTGAAATTCAATACAGATTTGAAGAATCAAATAAAAGACAGCAGTTTTTGCTGCAGAGAGTCATGTATCACCTCAAATGTGATATGAGTTGTCACACAAATCTTTCTTAGTACAATTCACTGAAGATAAATATAGTGCTTAAGGAGGCAATGTCTATACATCAAACAATTGAGTCATTTTGATCCATTCTCAGGAAACCAAGACAACAGCCTATAGTTTTGAGCAATCCAAGATACAAAATAGGATCACAGACCCTGGTTATGGTCACTATTTTTAATCTGTTCTTAAAAATTATAGAATTTTAGAATTCAAAGAACCTTAGAGATTATCCAGCCCACATACTACAAACCCCCAGGCTATTGGACACATTCCACTCAGAAATGTGTTTCTTTGTCCTGCACAAAAACATTTTTCTTTTCATTAAAATTATCACCATGTTTAAAATTCTTCATCTTTTCTGGACAAGTCTGAAGATTCAGCCACACACCACATGGACATAAAGTCTATGTTTCTTCACCTTGCAGTACATCAGAGCTGAGGGCCGGCTTCATGCTTTTGAAGGAGCATTTCCCCTACTCCCCAGTCTGACAAAGACATTCCACTCTCCTGTTTTACAGCCAAGCTGCTCCACTCATTTACAGGGCCTGCCTGTGGCCCACAGGCATGTAATTTTCTCATCTCCCATCTAGATAAACTCTTTTGTTTTAGCAACAAGAACACCGAAGTTCATGATGATGACCAACTTTTATTCACATTATCTCTTTAGCAGATCAGGTTTGCACTGTCAATTTTTTACAATATCAGAAAACAGTGTATCCTACAGACATTTATTCATCATGGAAAATAGGATTGCAAAAGTTCACCATTTAAATTCTGCCCAGTTAACACTGAGGTAGCTGGTTCATTTCAGTATATGGCTAATTTCAAAAGCCTAAAGAATAATAATTAAAAAAAAAAATACCATGAGCAACACAAGAAATCAGCCACAATACATTTAATGTGAAATGAATCTTATTCAGATTTTGTAGACTTTGTGCCTTCAATAGTTTCAACTCTTTTGGTGAGAAAGTGGGCCTTTTTTTTTTTTTAATTAAAGGGCAAGTTTTAAACACACTGATTAGGAGCACTACTATTTTAAAAAGCAAGAAGGTAACAAGCGTTAGCAAAGATGTGGAAAAAAGAATCCCCATATGCTGCTGGTAGAAATGTAAAATGGTGATGTTATCACAGAAAACAGTAAAAAGATTCCTCAAAAAATTGAAAGTAAGATTACCATATGATCCAGACATAACACTTCTGGGTACAAATCCGAAAGAACTGAAAACAGGACTGCAGAGAGATATTTGCACATCCGTGTTCATAGCAACACTATTCAAAATACCCAAGAGGTGGAAGAAACCCAAGTATTCACTGATGGATGAAAAGATTTTTTAATGTGGCCTGTACACACAATGCATACATACAATCTATAGGGTTTCCCTGGTGGCTCAACGGTAAAGACTCTGCCTGCAAAGCAGGAGAACTGGGTTTGATCCCTGGGTCAGGAAGATCCCCTGGAAAAGAGGGGCACGGCAACCCACTTCAGTAGTCTTGCCTGGAGAATCCCATGGACAGAGGCACCTGGCGGGCTGCAGTCCATAGGGTCACACAGAGTTGGACACGACTGAAGTGACTAAGCAGCAAAATCGTACATAAAATACATAAAATAAAGTACGACTTAGCCTTAAAAAAGGAAAGAAATTCTGACATGTGCTACATCATGGATGAACAGTGAGGCTACTCAGCTAAGTAAAACAAGCCAGTCACAAAAAAAGACAATTACAAGCTTCCCAGGTAGCGCCAGTGGTAATGTACCCACCTGCCAAAGCAAAAGACGCAGGAGACGTGGATTTGATCCCTGGGTTGGGAAGATCCCCTAGAGGAGGAAATAGTAACCCACTCCAGTATTCTTGCCTGGAGAATCCCATGGACAGAGGAGCCTGCAGGGCTACAGCCCATGGGGTCTCAAAGAGTGGGACACTGAGCAAGTACACTCAAAGGAGAAAAACAAATAGCGTGTAATTCCGTTCTGTGAGGTATCTAGAGTAGTCAAAATCACAGGAACAGGAAGGAGAATGATGGCTGCCAGGGACTGGGGGAGGGAAAGTGGGGAGTGGTTGCTTAAGGCGTCCAGAATTTCAGTTTCACAAGATGAAAAAGTTCTGGAACTTGGCTGCACAACAATGTGAAAATACTTAACTCAGCCGAAGTGAGCAGGTAAAAAAATGTTTAAGATGGTAAATTTCATGTCGTGGACTTTTAGCCACAATAAAAAAAAAAGTTTTTTTTTAAGAAATTTCATAGTGAAGTCTGCTAGGTTCGGGGGGATCTGGTGTAATTATTTCAAAGGCGAGAGTGATGAGATACGAAGATGAAATAGAAAGGCTATGTGTGTCCTATTCTGCAGAGGCTCTCAGGGAGGAGAATCTCCATTCACACCAGCGTGGCTAAGCAAAGTCAAAGTCATGCTCTCCAACAATTAGATGACAATTTTATCTCATCCTGAAAACTACAACAAACTTTTTTGCTATTTAGTGGGTCTTGGGTTTACTCCAAAATGTGTTACAAAGTAAGAAATTCAATTGCTATATCTGATAAAAGTCAAGCAAAATATTAAATCTATTTTTGACTTTTGACTAGTCTTTAACTTGGGAATTAAAAATCTACTTTGGGTTTTTAGCACTGACATATATACACTGCCATGAATGAAGCAGATAACTGGTGGGAAGCTGCTGTTTAACACAAGGAACCACATCTGGCGCTCTGTGATGACGTAGAGAGGTGGAATTGGCAGAGGGGGGTAGAGGGTTGGGAGAGAGGCTTAAGAGGGAAGGTTATAAGTATAATTACGACTGATTCGAGTAGATGTATGGCAGAGATCACCAAAACAAGGTAAAAGCAATTATCTTCCAATAAAAAAATTTTTTTAATCTGCTTTGAGTTTTTAATACTCTTCTTGATTATTTACTCCTATTCACTAATCCTAGAGACCATTATTCCTGGAATTAACAGCAATTAACTAGCTGTTCATGTTGTAATAGTTCTGCCTCCACAGGACCATCCATCACTGAGGAAAGGCAAGACCAGTGTCAGTGTCCCAAAAGGCAGCCCTAATGCAAACCACCCTCTGATAATTCTGTCATTGTTGGTCTATTTTTTTGTCTATTGAATCTGAGTATCTGTACTCTGCTGGTGTGTACATCATTCTGTTTCACCAGCTTTCCACACCGTCTCGGTGTCTCTAAGGACAGCCAAGAAAAGAACTGCCCTGTCAAATGCTCCAACCACAGCTCAATAGCCTGAGTTTGGTTCACTGGAGACATCTGAAATGGAAACTGGAATCTACCCAGGAAACAGATTAGTCAAATGCTCTAGGGCTAGGCCATCTTGAAAAGACAAACTACAAATTTGTCTGAAAATTATGGAGTCATAGTTATTCTATGTGTCTTGAAGCTTAGCCACTCCAATAACTATTTATCATGATATGGACAGATTATCATGGTGGTGGTATTATTCAGTTGCTAAGTCGTCTCCAACTCCATCGACCCCAGGGACTGCAGCATTCTTGTCAATTCTATGGGTGTTGGAGAAAGGACACTGGGGAGAGAGGGGGGAAAAAATTGGGACTAGTTTTTGCTCTCAAGAATTTGTATCTTACCCAAGGAGATACATGCTATGTATCCATGTGTCCATGTTTCCAGAAAAATGCATGACAGAATATCAAGTGTCAAGATTCACCATATCTGCTACATTTATTAAAAGAATCCAGAAAAGGCAAAGACCAAAGAGATACAGAATTTTTAGAAGGATTTCATGAACTCAATAGTGTTCCAAGCAGACCTTGAAAGAAAGATGGCATGCAAAAGAGACAGCAGACTACTTGTGCGTCCTCAGTTCAATTCTACAATGAACATTTCCTGCACTTGCTTTATGACACGCCTATCCATCTGTTCATTCCTATGACCATCCATCTTTCCATCTCATTTTAAAAATATATCTTAGAGTTCATTACTCACATCAGTATATCTCACCCCTAAAAACCTTAGCATGAATAACACTGGAATTTAATATTTGTTCATCATTTGAGAGAGGTAAATTTTACATTGAAGTGAAATGCACACATCTTACTCTTTGATGTGTTTGAATAAATGTTTGTTCCTGAGTAATATAGCCCCCTTTTCAAGATAACAGAACATTACCATCACTCCAGAAGGTTTCCTTGCACTCCAACTGCCTTGAGGCAATCACTGTTCCAATTTTTATGGACAAATTAGTTTTGCTTATTTTAGAACATTAGACAAGTGGAAGTATATGCTATCTTTGCTTCCCAGGTGGTACTAGTGATAAAGAACCTGCCAGCCAATGCAGGAGATGTGAGAGATATGGGTTCAATCCCTGGGTCAGGAAAATCCCCTGGAGAAGGAAATGGCAATCCACTCCAGTATTCTTGCCTGGAGAATCCGTGGACAGAGGAGCCCAGTGGGCTGCCGTCCAGGGGTCACAAAGAGCCGGACACAGCTGAAGTGACTTAGCACATGCTATCTTTTGGATAAGACTTATTTAGAGCACATTGGTTTTGAGAATCATTAAAGTTTTTACATGTATTTCATTCTTTTGTAAGTGCTGGGTGGTATTCCACTCTGCAAATGGACTATAATTGGTTTATCCATTCTTTTGTTGGTAATCACTTCAGCTCTTTACATTTTGGGGCTATTATGAATAAAACTGCTTTAAACCTTTTCTGTACAGATCTTTTCATTTCCCTTATGTAAGCACCTAGGAGTAGAAATGCTGGGCCAAAAATAAGAAGGTAGAAATGATTTTACAGCTTATACCAGGATCTCATTTACAATAGAGGACAGACTAAGAATAAAACTGGATGATGGGTTTTTAGATTAAATTTAGTCTATAAAACTGTATGCTGTGCTGTGCTTAGTCGATCAGTCATGTCTGACTCTGTGATACCATGGACTGTAGCCCTCCAGGCTTCTCTGTCCCTGGGATTTCCCAGGAAAGAATACAGGAATGGGTTGCTATTTCCTTCTCCAGGGGATCTTTCCAACCCAGGGATCCAATACGAGTCTCCTGCTTGGCAGGCAGATTCTTTACCACGGAGCCATCATGAAAGTCCACTTTCTATATTAGCCTATATTTTAAGCAATCATTCTAAAAATTAACCCACCTGCAATGCAGGAGACCAGGGTTTGATCCCTGGGCCGGGAAGATCCCCTGAAGAAGGAAACAGCAACCCACTCCAGTATTCTTCCTGGAGAATCCCATTGACAGAGGAGACTAACAGGCTATAGTCCATGGGGTTGCAAAAAGTTGGGCACAACTGAGCAACTAACCCTTTTTTTAATGCAATCATTCTCAAAGCTTTAAAATTCAGCAAAATGAAGAAGCGTGTAACTTGAGTAAAATCTTATTCTTTCTATTAAAAAGACAACAGTGAGAACATGCAGTGATCATTGTTATGTTCTGTGTAAATTCTTTCATGCTAGTAAAGGTAAGTAACAATTTCCCTAATAAAAAAGAATCCACCTGCAATGCAGGAGACAGGAGACATGGGTTCAGTCTCTGGGTTGGGAAGATCCTTTGGAGTAGGAAATGGCAACCCACTCCAATATCCTTACCTGGGAAATCCCATGGACAGAGGAGTCTGATGGGCTACAGTCCATGGGGTTGCAAAGAGTCAAACAAAACCGAGTGACTGAGGAAACACATGACACACACTGGTGACTTTTCTAAGAAAGCTTTTTCTAACCTTAGATTTCTTTTTCAAATTAAAGTATAATGTATCTAATTTTATAGTGACTTGGATTCTAGGAAGAGTTAGATATCCCATTCTGGTATTAACACTTTGGGGCTTCTCTGCTTTCTGATGAGAAAAGACTGATGCAGTTACTAAAAATACTGATTTCCAGGTGTTTCCCCTGGAGATTCTGATTTAGTAAGGAGGAGTTGAGGCTCGGATATGCAGATGACACCACCCTTATGGCAGAAAGTGAAGAACTAAAGAGCCTCTTTATGAAAGTGAAAGAGGAGAATGAAAAAGTTGGCTTAAAGCTCAACATCCAGAAAACTAAGATCATGGCATCCGGTCCCATCACTTCATGGCAAATAGATGGGGAAACAGTGGAAACAGTGGCTGACTTTATTTTTCGGGGCTCCAAAATCACTGCAGATGGTGACTGCAGCCATGAAATTAAAAAACGTTTACTCCTTGGAAGGAGAGTTATGACCAACCTAGATAGCATATTAAAAAGCAGAGACATTACCTTGCCAACAAAGGTCTGTCTAGTCAAGGCTATGGTTTTTCCAGTGGTCATGTATAGATGTGAAAGTTGGACTATAAAGAAAGCTGAGCACTGAAGAATTGATGCTTTTGAACTGTGGTGTTGGAGAAGACTCTTGAGAGTCCCTCGGACTGCAAGGAGATCCAACAAGTCCATCCTAAAGGAGATCAGTCCTTCATTGGAGGGACTGATGTTGAAGCTGAAACTCCAATACTTTGACCATCTGATGTGAAGAGCTGACTCATTTGAAAAGACCCTGGTGCTGGGAAAGATTGAGGGCAGGAGGAGAAGGGGACGACAGAGGATGAGATGGTTGGATGGCATCACCAACTCGATGGACAAGAGTTTGGGTGGACTCCGGGAGTAGGTGATGGACAGTGAGGCCTGGCATTCTGCAGTTCATGGGGTCGCAAAGAGTCAGACACGACTGAGTGACTGAACTGAACTGAACTGAACTGAACTGAACTATGTTCAGAGCATAGTAGCCAGAAATGTTCATCTCTTTTGTTTAAACTTCTTTGAGAATCTCAAATAATATTTGACTTACGGTAGGCCCTAAACTATATACTGTAAACTAATATCAGCACTTATGATCTTGATGGAGAAGGCAATGGCACCCCCACTCCAGTACTCTTGCCTGGAAAATCCCATTGATGGAGGAGCCTGGTAGGCTGCAGTCCATGGGGTCGCTAAGAGTCAGACATGACTGAGCGACTTCACTTTCACTTTTCACTTTCATGCATTGGAGATGGAAATGGCAACCTACTCCAGTGTTCTTGCCTGGAGAATCCCAGGGACAGGGGAGCCTGGCGGGCTGTCATCTATGGGGTCGCACAGAGTTGGACACGACCGAAGCGACTTAGCAGCAGCAGCAGCATGATCTTGATTACTCAATGTATGTGCTTATGAAGTGTTGATCACACAGTCATGTCCAACTCTTTGCTACCCCAAGGACTGTAGCCCACCAGGCTCCTCTGTCCACGGGATTCTCCAGACAAGAATACTGGAGTGGGTTGCCATTTTCTTCTCCAGCTTAAAAAATCAATTTGTAAATAAAAAACACCATTTTTAAGTGTGTTTTTTTTTTTTTACCATTATACTATTATTGAAAATATATAGCTTCATCTACAGATATAAAGCTATTTTTTCACAGAGAATGTATTTGATGTCAATAGTAGTATTAATTTATCCTTCAACACTCAGTGCATTTATTAAATAAATGAAGTACTGTGCAACTACTGCATGCAATAAACTCCTTTAAAAAATCAGTAATTTAGGTTATCCATTAATAAATGCTGGAAAACCTACAAATAATTAAAACTTTATTGCAATTGTTTTAACAATTTCAATATTATATAAAAACATCTTCCAATCAGAATAAGAATTTGGCATTTTATGCTTCTATATTCAGGATTCTATTTAGTTGCTGCTGCTTTTATGCATTTTCATAATTGCATTTATTAATGACATTAATCTGAATGTCAAATTCTTCCCAATTTCTTTACTGACACTTTAACACAAATAATACCTAGTAGAAAAGTAGAGATATGTTGAATTCCATTTATTTTCATTCAAAAGCTTCAGTCTTAGAAATTCCCTGAGGGGCAGTAGTTAGAATTCAGAACTTTTACTGCCAGGGCCCAGGTTTTATCCCTGGTTGGAAACTAATTTCCCACAAGCCATGCCACGTGGCCTAAAAAAAAATAAAATAAAAAACATTTCAGCCTATTCAGTGTCCATATTTCTATTCCTCTCTTTATGGGTCATATGGACACATTGCTCATTGGGAATAAACAGCCCAAACCAACCTCATTAGTCACAATATGCAGACATATAAGGGCAAGAATTAACAGAGACCTTTCCCTTTTCATTGAATATTTACACTCATTGTGTGTGTACCTCCTATGTCACTTCAGTCTTGTTAGACTTTTAGTGACCCCATGGAGCCTTCCAGTCTGCTTTGTCTATGGGATTCTCCAGGCAAGAATACCAGAGGCTGCCATTTCCTTCTCCAGGGGAGCTTCCCAACCCAGGGATTGAACCCCCGTCTCCTGTGACTCCTGCATTGCAGGTGGATTCTTTACCACTGAGCCATCGAGGAAGCCCATTTACACGCAGTACTACAGGGCTTATTGCTCTATAAGCAGATACAACTAGACACTTTCATGGTGTTAATGTCAGGACCAATAAAATAATCACTTCCCTCACTTGAAAATTCACCATGTGCCCTGAACTATTCTGAGCACTCAGTTATACCTCACAGACACCCTCTGGTATGAGTAATTCTTGTGCTCATTTTATGGAAAAAGAAACTTAACCAGGAAAGTAAACATCACACGCTTTGTATTAAAGATGGAAACTCCAGCACTCAAACTCTGAATAGACATGTCTGTGCACACGTATTCTGCCTCAGGATGGTTTTCATGACCTGGTTTTCCATTGGAGTAAAGACAAACAGCCTGCAATTTTAAAAGATACCACATGGTTGATATGGTAGAAAAAGAGTTACTTCAAATCCAGTTTTAATATTTAGGGAAACGGCAAATTATGCAATTAGGGGGAAGTTCAGTTCAGTTCAGTCACTCAGTCCTGCCCAGTTCTTTGCAATCCCATGGACTGCAGCACGCCAGGCTTCCCTGTCTATCACCAACTCCTGGAACTTGCTCAAACTCATGTCCATCAAATCGATGATGCCATACAACCATCTCTTCCTCTGTCATCCCCTTCTCCTCCTGCCTTCAATCTTTCCCAGCATCGGGGTTTTTTTTCAATGAATCAATTCTTTGCATCAGGTGGCCAAAGTTTTGGAGTTTCAACTTCAACATCAGTCCTTTCAATGAATATTCAGGACTGATTTTCCTTTAGGATGGACCAGTTAGATGTCTTTGCATTCCAAAGGACTCTAGAAACTAAAAACTTTAAGCTTATAAGTTAACTTATGGTAAATTTATTCCTGCAGTTGGTGTTCTCTTGTCTGAATGGTAAGATTTTTTAAATTTTAGTTAAAATTTAACTGTCTATTGGTTTTTGTGTACATTTTTTGAGAAAGAATTCTTTATTGAGACAGAATAAAATTCACCATACATGCTACAGTATGAATGAATCTTGAAAACACTCCGCTAAGTAACACGAAAGGCCACAGGTTCTATGAGTCCATTTATCAGAGATGTCGAGAATATGAAAAAAACAGAAACAAAGAGTAGATTAGTGATTGCCAAGAGCAGGGAAGGAGGTGGGCTTGAGGAGTGGGCAAAGAGTTTTTTTAAGAGTGATGAAAATGTTTTAAAATTAGATACCAAGGATGTTTGCACAAGGTTTTGAAAGACAAGGTTTTGAATATATCTGAGATAGGACCAAAGGGTCATTGATCATTCTTTGTTGAGGGGGAGCACTCTCCTTAATTTCTTCATCTTTTTATGGAAAACCTATAACCATACCACGGCCACATAAACCTAAGAACAGGTAAGAAAGGCAGCGACAGGAAAAAACATAAAAGGCACAAGAACTCAACTTAACGCACTGTGGCGCCCTGAATAGGAGGGAAGTTCGAAAGGGAGGTAATATATGATATTGCCCGAATATTATATGATTATGGCTGATTGATTTTGCTGTACCGGAGAACCTAACACAACATTGTCGAGCAAATGTACGTCAATAAAATTAATTCACAACAAAATCAAACAGAACAACATACTTTAAATATGTTTACTACTCACCAGATGGTAAAGTCACCCATATTTAAATTGAACTCTTATGCTATGTTTCTTAAACTAAGACTGTTGCTTTTCATAAATTTAATAAAAATGCATGATTGTTCTAAAGAGAAAAAAACAAGAAAACCATGAAAGTGGCTTTCCAATAACAAATAATAGCAGAACTATCCTTAATGGTTAGAAAATAACACACCAAAAGAAACCTTTATATCCACGAACTATTTGCATTTACAATTACAGCCAAATGTGTCTCAGTGCTTAATTACTTTCTGCATGTATTTTTTTTAAACACTGAAGAAGAAATAAATAATAACCCACAAGATTCCTATTTCTATATCATTTCATCATGAGCCAGTATCTCCAAACCATTGCCTTTTAATCATTTACCTGAGTTGCATAAAGAAAACCCAGACTAAAAACCCAGACTTACTTTTCTGACAAGAAAACTAAAAAAGGAAAAATAGAGGATCCAAAAGGTCAACTACAAAACAAAATAATTTGATTGACTATTCAGCTCAAAATAAATAGGAAAAAATGATCATGGTAACATAAACAGAGATTTGGATGAAAAAAAAATTTTTTTCATTGGTATCTTTTAATCCTGCTGATACTTTTGAAAGCCTAGCTTCCAATACATTGCTATTCTACAAATAGCAACATACATAAAAAGCGCAGATGAGGGACATGTTTCTGAACAAAAGTAACATGTTTTCCTGCTTCAATCACAAAAGCCTAGTACTGAAGACAACCTCAAAACTGCTTCAGCAGATGAATGGCTATCTAGAAAAGCAGATGGCCATTTACTTAATTTATAAGCATCTCCAGAGACCAAGAATTTGCATTGAACAGAACAAGAGTAAAACTGTTAAATATCTGATGGAAAATAATCTTCACCAAAATCATACATCCAATCAAAGACTGCATATTTTGATTGCTTATTGACTTCCACCTGCTCATTTCTACATTAATTGAACCAAGTCTAACATGAATCTCATATAAGAAGTAGACCAGAGTGAATAAAAATTCAACCATAGTTTCACTGAGTTGCTCTGACAAACCTAGACAGCATGTTAAAAAGCAAAGACATCACGTTGCCTACAAAGATCCATATAGTCAAAGCTATGATTTTTCCAGTAGTCATGTATGGTTGTGAGACTTGGACCATAAAGAAAGCTGAGCACTGAAGAAATGAGGCTCTTGAGTGTGGTGCTGGAGAAGACTCTTTAGAGTCCCTGAGACAGCAAGGAGATCAAACCAACCAATCCTAAAGGAAATAAACTCTGAATATTCATTGTAAGAACTGAGGCTAAAGTTGAAGTTTCAATAATTTGACCACCTGATGCAAAGAGCCGCCTCATTGGTAAAGACCCTGATGCTGGGAAAGACTGAAGGCAGAAGGAGAAGGGGACGACAGAGGATGAGATAGTTGGATGGCATCACCAACTCAGTGGACATGAGTTTGAGCAAGCTCCAGGAGTTTGCTCAGGGGAACAGGGAAGCCTGGTATGCTATAGTCCATGGGGTTACAAAGATAACTTAGTGACTAAACAACAGCAAATCCTGGGAAACTCAGACACAGCGCTCAGCCCCTTTACAACCTTGTAGGTAGCAGCCCCATAGTCAAATGGCTCCTCTGGCCTGTGAACCCATTTCCTTGGGCTGGCATGAACTGTGTCTGTGAACGGGAAGTCTGCAACAGTCTACTATAATAGCCGTGGAGTTGGGGAGTGTAAAGGTTCATGAAAACCCTATTTCAAGACCTCCAACCCAGCCAAACAGCACAAAACCACATGCGGTGACTTCACACAGATTTTATCCAGAGTCAATTAGTGCCAACATTTGCATTATTCATATCTATAGACGAACTAGCCACAGGGCCCATGTTTTAGGACACTAGCCAAGTTTTGAAGAACTAAATGAGCAGGCATTCATAGTTCTACTCCTATTGGCAGACTATCTTCTATTTATTTTTAAAATGTACTCAGAGGAAATTACTATTCATTCCTTCTTTTACCAAACACATCCGAATAATATAAGGAACAAAGAATGCTCTTTGTTCAGCTACAGTGGCACTAGTCAAAATAGCACAGTTTATTTTGAACAGTCTCTAGGATAAACTAAAAAGAGAACAAAAAGTAATAGTCCATTTACTCTTGTCTTTAGAGTAAGACTTTCCCATCACCACACAAATCACAAGTTTCCATGAGACATTTCATCCTCAGGTAAATCTAAAGTTGTCCTTCCATTTAAAATAAACAGACACAGTAAATAATATTTCTTGAAAAGAAAAGTTTTAATGTCATGAGCCATGCAGTTTCCCAGAAGGGAGGACCCTTCCAGGCAGGTCACAGGAAGACCACCGTTGTCACGCTTGGGACTGAAAACTCTTTACATGCCTTTGGTAGGAGAAATTCCTTTTTTGACATTATATATTAATGGATTACAATTTTTTTTTTTGTAAATCATCCTGTCTCTTCACATTTAATACCACTTACTAAATATAAGCTCTAATCATTCTTCACCCAAAGCCCGAAAGATCTTTTTAAAATTTAAAAATTTAAAATAAAAGCCAGAATATAAGGATTGTAGGGGTGGTGGTGGGAGGCTTACTATGAAATTATATGAAATCATGTGTATGAAACTTTTGAAAATTGTTAAGCACTATACAACTTAAAGAATCTTTCATTCAATTTTAAAAATTAAAAGCAATAAAATCACATTCTTCTGGTGGAGAAAGTAAAAAAGAAAGAAAACTAAATTCCTCCATGTGCTATGCAAAGACTTTCAATATTTGGCTGAATTTTTTGCAGGGCTCCAGGGTACCCACTCTTTATGGCCTAAGAGGCCTACCCTGACCACTGGAAGAGAGTTTCTTAAATTCTAGCCAAGATACAATTAAAAGTTTTATACTTAAAAAAGGTTAATCATTGTAATGTAAAAACAGCTTTTAAAAATGGAAGCAAAATGAATAGTCCCAAACTATAGATTAAAGCATCATTAAAAATGTTTTTAAAGCAAAAAAGAAGAATCCCCTGGGTGCCTTCTTCCCGACTACGCATAACCCAAGTTACAATTTATGTTTTATTTAATGTATTTATTTGGTTGTCTCCCTTTTTAAGGCAGAAAGCTGTCTGTCTCCTGTGTCCAGGATAGTACATTGCTGAGCTGTGCACAGTCGTGTCCAGTTCTTTGTGACCCCATAGACTGTAGCCCGCCAGTCTCCTCCGTCCATGGGATTTTCCAGGCAAGAGTACTGGAGTGGGGTGCCATTGCCTTCTCCAGGGGATCTTCCCAACCCAGGGATCGAACCCATGTAGCTTTATGTTTCCTGCATTGGCAGGCAGATTCTTTACCACTGAGCCACCTGGGAAGCCCTAGTACATTAGATAGATGCTTAATAAGAACTTGATGAATATATAAAAGAACGAAAAATAGATATATAAATGAATTGCTTCAGTCTCTCGAAAAGAATCTCACACACACACACACACACACATACAGAATTTTAGCTTCTAGGAAAGAAAACTTTCCAGGCTATTGTACTACGAAGAACTTCATATACGTTGTTCATTCACTCCTCGCTAAACTACTTGGTATCCTATCAGCCTGGATTTAAAAACACTGAATGACAAGGTATAAATGATGTCCGCCTGTTGGCAGGAGCAGGAGCACAGTTTAGTACTTATTTACTGGCCCCATGACTTGCCCTGACTGAATCCCTCCACGGGCCAGACACTGAAAAAGAAGAGAGGGATTGAGGGAATGAGAGCGGAGGTTTTGGAGAACAGCCTGTTGCAGAAACTCGGCTTGGAAGAGGCAAATCTACTTCCCATGTTCCACGGGCTAACAGTCCGATCACTAGGAAGTGGTGGAGACTCAATTGCAACCCAGGGCCATTCAGCTGCAAAGCTCACTCACTGTCCGTCATGGTACAAATAGCACCTACGGAACAAGCTTGTGCTCAGCATAAAATAGGGCAATGAATGGGGAAATGCTTTATAACTATTAATGCACTCCACAATGTAAAACAATATCATTATTATTATCTCCAGGAATGTTGTCATTTCTTACAACAAAAACATCTTTCAAAGCACTGAAGTCTAATTTCACTTATTGGTGTGGTGAACAAGTGTCAAAAAGTAAGAGCTAAATAGTCAATCCAAAAATAAATGGGTGGAGAACATGGAAGATCAAGTGTCCAAACACAGCAACTCTGATATGATTAGATCTTGAAAATTTCAGAATGTTGGCTGACTACCAAGAGTCTTTATAGTGTTGTGTGCTCAGCCGTGTCCTACTCTGCTACTCCATCCCTACTAGGCTCCTGTCCATGGGAATTTTACAGGCAAGAATACTGAACAAGGTTCAATCCCTGGGTCGACTCCCCCCTCCCAGGGATTGAATCTGTGTGTCTTGCATCTCTTGCACTGGCAAGTAGATTCTTTACTACTAACACCACCTGGAAAGCCCTCACTATAGTGTTGGCTTCTTGTTTTTCTATTTACTTTTTTCTCCTCCATCTCAAACATAACTCTCTGTATTCCTTCCTATCCAAGATGCTGGCCAATGAGAAGCATAATATTAGTACTCACAGGATACAGATCAGCAGAACCGCCTCCATCCTTCGTTAAAGAAAGTGCTAATAAGCAAAGGGTTAGCATCACAAAGGCTAAGGAAGTAATTACTTCCAGGGACAGGTAGCAGTGTCCAGGGGACACTACCCTCCAAGGCTTCTAAAGGCAGAAGCTGGTCCTAAAAAAAACTTTATAATATTGTGCAACACGAGTCAATGGAATGGGATTCTCTTGGGGAAAGAAGAAGCATCTTTTCCAAAGTCAGAGGCCCTGATGCAGACTTTGGAGTCTGTTGAATGTTATTAAAATAAACGAGGCCAAAGCAGAGATATCAAGCTATGCAAGACTTCAGGTGAAACTGGGCATTTTTCAAGTCCCATTTCATTAATAATTAAGAGCAACCAAAGTTCAACAAAGCCACAGATTTCTCTTCATCTATAAAATAAGAGAGACAGTGGAAGACCAGACTTATTTCTGGCAAATTGGCTTCATAAAGGAGAAGAGTGGCTAAATAGGTCACTTTTTTTTTTGCTATTTCTAGAACAGTTTTCTTCTAAAGGGTAGAATTTATACATGTATCACATTGTACAGCAGAAATCAATGAAACATTGTAAAGCAAGTAACCTCTGATAAAAATAAGTTTGACCCTAAGATGATAATTGTTGATGCAAGATGATGGTAACATAAAGGATTCGTTACACTGTTTAAAAAAAAAAAAACAGAGTAAAATTTATGAGTAATGGCCTCCTGGAAAGACATAGCATTCCCCTGACTCACAGAGCTGAACATGATGGTGAATGACCCTGAACTCATCTCCACATGATCAAAAGGAAGATTATCAATGCTCACAGACTGTTTTGGGGGCCTTTCTAGCCCAACCCATCTGGGAGATCAAATGGTATGGTCTCCATCAGTCACAGTGGCTTCGTGTGGCAATAACTTTTAGAGAAGAAAGAGATTTTAAAACCACAATAGGCAAACAGAGACAGCCTAAATTAAGAATCCCTGTTTAGACAAATAAAATTTTCTTTGGAAAAAAAATTCAAAATATGAAATTGATATGGGAATTCAAGAGGCCACAAGAAACACTTGTTTGATCTTTCATAAATTGTTTGGGCTTCTTCCTGTAGGACTTTGAGGGAGCCAGGGGTAGGGGTCGGGGGAGAGGCAAGGAAGAAGGCTGTATAGGTCAGGAAAAAAGAACCACCTGCTCTAGGGCTCAGCCTGCCCAGCACTGAGTGCTATCATTTTGCATTTTTCAAGTACTTTTCCATATGGTTGTATTGATTTGCCTGTAAGCATGTACACACACACACACGGCATATTGCCTAATATACATAACCTACTCTAGAATAGCGTTGTTCAAAGGACATTCTCAGTCCATCCAAACCAGGTGGTGCTCTCAAACATAAGGAGAATACAGCTCCATCGGTGCCTTTGTTCTTTCCATTCATGTGCCTGGAACTGTGTCCCATCATTTTTTTCCTTTTCTTTCCCTGGGCCACCTTTACAATGACTTCTTTCCTACCTGCTCTGTTTTAAAATAAATTTAAATTGAATTCTCACTGCCCTTGCCTGACATTCTGTGCTCCTTTATTTTTCTCTATAGACTTTTTCTCTTCTTACACGCTTTACATTTTGCTTATTTATTGTGTTTCTTTGCTGCTTTCCTGACTAGAATATATATTCCCTAAAGATAGGAATTTCTGTCTCATTTGTTCTCTAACTATGGTCCAGGGCTTTGCATGGGGCATGGCACATGGTAAGAAGTAAATAAATATTCATCAAATGGATGAATGAGGTAATAACGATAGAAATTACAAAATATTTAGAGCTAAAAGATGATGAAAGTATTCTGTAATAAGTGGAAGACATATGGTACAACCACAAAACATTCTTGAAGTACTTAAGAGGGAGATTTGAATAAATGTCATAATAAAGATTCAATACAGGGCTTCCTTTATTGGTTCAGTGGTGAAGAATCCGCCTGCTAATGCAGGAGACATAGATTTGATCCCTGGTCCAGAAAGATCCCACATGCCATGGAGCAACTAAGCCCCTGGCCACAACTATTCAACATGTGCTCTGGAGCCCAGGAAACGCAACAGTTGAGCCCATACACCCCAGAGTCTATGCACTAACATAATAACAGAAGCCTCTATAATGAGAAACCTGAGCAGTGCAACTAGAGAGTAGCCCCCACCCGCCACAACTAGAGAAAAGCCCCTGCAATAATGAAGACCCAGCACAGCCAAAAATAAACAAGCAAATAAATAAAAATTATAAAAATAAGAAGATTCAATACAGCCAAGATAGATGTCAATTCTTCCCAATTGATCCATAAATTCCAAAAGATATTTTTTCATGAAACTAAAAATCAGGGCTACGCAGAGAGAAATCGTTTGCAGTTACACAGGTATTCAGTGCAAAGCTAGAATCAGACCACACAGATAGATTTCATTCCCTACAATTCCAGTCCTCTCCATCCTCCTCCTCTGCTCATCTACAAAGCCCTCCCACTACTTGTCTAATACTAGAGAACAGATAGACTATTCAACCAAAAATGCTTTCGTTTTAAAACCTGATGTTACTCAACAAACATGTATAGAAAACTTACTAACTTCAAAACACTTCAGAGAGTTTATCACTATAAATTCATTTAATCTGAAGATAGCTATCATTATGTCTCCTTTACAGATAAAGATACAGGCTTAGAAAAGAGGAATAACTTGGTCTTGCCACTGACAGTTCATAGAGCCAGATCCGTCCAGGATATCTTGTGGGAGGCTTAAACTTGAGTGTGAAGTGAAAGTCCCTCAGTCGTGTCCAATTCTTTGTGGTTCCATGGACTGTAGCCCACCAGGCTCCTCTACCCATGGAATTCTCCAAGCAAGAATATGGGAGTGAGTAGCCATTCCTTCTCCAAGGGATCTTCCCAGGGATCAAACCCATGCCTTTTACGTCTCCTACTTTAGCAGGTGGGTTCTTTACCATCTGTGCCACCATGGGAGCCTCGGCCCTCAGTAAATGTTCATGACAACAAATTGATCTTAGAAAGCTGTATTACTTTTTTGGTCCTTAGTTTCTCATGGAAAGAAGGACTCTGTCTCCTGGAAGCCATGCTCCTTGGAAACCAAGAGAATGTATCCATTCCCTCAAACTTGTTTTGCTGGCCCCACGCAGTGTATTTGAAAGGTTTAATTAACTGCCCATTAAAAAAGTGCAACGATCTCTCATAATATCTGGATTCCAACTTCTTTTGAAAATTCTAAATAACTGGAAACATTAGAACTAGAAAAACACATGCATTTCTTCATAGCAACTGATGGTTGGAGCTCAGCAGTTGTTGAAGTTACCGTATCATTCAATTATTTTACCTGCTTTTATTTTATGAGTAAGATTTAATAATGAGATAGCGACAGAATGGCAGTTAGTAACTTACCCAGAACTCCATCCTGTGCATTATGTCAGTCAAATTTTTTGCACCTGTGCCAATTGCAAGGAAGTCTTGAAATTCTTATTTTCATTGGAAACTTACACAGGCCCATGATCATCTATCAGATGGCAAATGCCCCTTCCCATATCTGGCTCCATGTAAGTCTCTTCATGCACAACAGTCAAGATTATCTCACATCTGGCTGAGCAGGGAAGCGGCTCATCCCTTCTATGTGAGTTGACCCAGGGCATTCTTAAACATCCCTTTCACAGGCTTATCAGTATTTCATGGAAGCTGTGCCCGTCACAAACTTTTCATCACCTCTTTCCTTTCCACATGACTACTCCACCATTGTGTGATACTCAAATGTCAAAAAGATGGCGGGATGGCAGACTGCTCATGGCAACAGCAGACGCTTCCGGTCACCTGGGAAATCACTGTGACTATAGCTACATATCAAGTTCAAGGTCAAAGTGAACTCTTGGCAAATGCTGCAAAAGTCGAATTTCTGAGCAGCTGTTTAAATAATTTATAACAGCGAGTGTACGTCTGCTTGAAAAGTGAGACATAAGACTTCATGTAAGTGACACTTTTCTTTTATGTCTTAGAGGGCAAGGCCATTGGGTATCTCCACACGGAAGGACACACGGTTGGATGGTGATAATGCAGTCAAAATCCCCGAGTACTAATCTGACCTTGCCTATCCTCTGTCACTGACTAAAACCAAAGGTTCTGACAGATAAAGGAGTCACATGTCAACCCTACACACCATATTCCAGCAAGGCATGATTTTATGTCCAGATGAAAGACACACTCTGACATCATCTATTTGAAGAAGATGGAAAGCAGACACTTGCTGCCAACTCTCCATTCTCTGGAAAGCAGACATGCTAGCACAGTTCATCTCCTTTTTAAAACCTTTCCCACAAATGTAGGAAAAGTTAAAGACTGACTCCATTCCCACAGGGCCAACTCATGCTGGAGGCTGGCGGCATGATGTTTACTAGCTGATGTAGAAGATGAGGGAATTAGCTATGTGGATACCTGGGGGAAGCCCTTTCGATCAGAGGGGGACAGCTGGGACCAGTGTTACAAGGCAGCAATGTGCCTGGAATTTTTATGGAACTAATGCTTAGGCCAGTGTGATTGGGGCAGAGCAGAGGGATAGAGCAAGGGAGTCATAGCAGATGAAATCAGAGAGGAGCCACTTCAATAACCTCTAGCATGCCGGGCACACAAATGTTTACTGAAATTCATTTAAATACAAATAGAAGTAGTCGATCAAAACAACTGACTAGTAAACACGTCATAAAATTTAAATACATATAATAATTCTGTATGAATGAAAAAGAAATAATACTTTCTCCAGTAACTCCCACATACAGACTTGGATCAATCAACCTGACCATCCTATTTACTAAGATAAGCAAAAAAGCATCAATATATGTAGAAAACATAAGTAAACAAATGTGCAAGGAAAAGTACCACCATGAAAAATTACCTAATCATTTTGAACCTATTGCAGAAGAGCATTTATGCTTAAGCATGAATTGAATTTCCAAATGGATACAGAGCGCATACCTTTCATTCCCAGTGAAAAAAAGCTCTTCAGGAAATAGGTCATGAAAGCCATTAACTATTGCATGTTCTTCTCATTCAAGATTAATGTTGACCTGTATCTTCTTACATTCCCAAAATAGCCCTCAGCAGTATTTGCCTGAGCAAACACTCTGAAACCAAATAACAGCAAAAATGATCATAAGAAATCTACCAAGAAGTAATTATATCATCCTTGACATTATCTTAAGGAATTAAGGTATAATTATTGACATTTACATAATCTCACTGCAATTCATATGACTTCCTATGTTAGTTAAGTTTTGACGCCTAATCAGCAGGTGTCAAAATTAATAATTTACCCCAAAAGTACAAAACTATGATATATTCTACAGAAAAGACAAGGAATAATTCTTATGTGCCCACTTTGATGTACTCCTAACAGCTGGCAATTCTATGAAACATCTGATACCAGAAATAGCAACAGAGGAAAAACTTGAGTGGCTGCTCGGATGGTGAGTTCATGACAGAAACAAGAAATTCTGTTCCTTGCTGGAAATTTTCAGAGTGTCTTCTGTAGACCCAAAGCAATATTCCAGAACTGTGGATTGATATGAAATGAAAGATACAAAGAAAAGCTCTGTTCTGAAAAACAAAACCCAGGATGAATAAGTCATGGAGATCCTTTACCTCCCTTGATAGCCTAACTCCCCAGGTGCTGAAAGATGGCATACAGAAGAGTGACATCTATTGTTCAGGAAAGTTTAGGGGTGGGGTCAACCTGTTCCACTGGGCAGATAGTGCATTTGGTTCATAAGCAAATGTTGACCTGCCTCCCCAAAGGAGCAACCAGAGAACCTGAAAAGAGGCAATGGCCGTGAATATCCATCTCATGAAAGTTATCCAGGAAATGCGGGCAGAGATCCACAAGCTGGAGAAAGAGAATCAAGCCCTCCGGATGAAGCTGACGTTGAGTAGTCAGAGAACCCCAGGCTCAGGAGGAGAACCAGGAGATGAAAAGGAAGACACAGACCTCGGGAACCTTGAAGAAGTGCCCGGGCGATCTCCAGTAGCCCATGGTGTTACTGCCACTGATTCAGCCCCAGGTGTGACAGAACACGAAGGTACTGACCGCCTATAGTTATTTGGGGCTCTGCCCACCTTTGCCATTATCTGTTAAACAGTTGGCTTAGTGTGCCTCTCACATAAGTGCATAGTTTGGTATTAACAGTGGTGTGGTTTTTTTCCTGGTATTGGGTTGGCCAAAAGGTTCTCGTTACAGAAAGATGCTATGGAAAAATCCAAATGACCTACTTGGCCAAGATAGATAAGTTTTGAATCCCTAGGCAAAAATTTCTTTAACATCTTCAATTCTCATATTTTAACAACATTAAAATATCTCCAGTTATTCCTGAGAAGTTCAAGATGACGGATACGTGGAAATCGGTCATATGAAAAAGAATGCTTTTTCCCCTTTCTTGACTTCAAGCATTTAAATGCTAGGTAATAGAACACCAAATGGGTATGTGTCAAATGGAGTGTTCATTTATTAATCCAGAACAGAAGTGCGCAACAGTTAAGTGTACGGATATCAGAGTCAGACAAACATGGTTGCCAACGATTTGACACTCATTAACCACCACTTGACTTAGAGCTAGTTATAAGGAATCTTTAAGTCTCATTTTGTTCATTCAGAAGTACTATGGTACCTATCTCAGGTGGTGATGGCTGGTTGTAATAATAAACTAAGTACTTAGTACAGCATCTAACAAACACACAACCAAGGCAGATATTGTTTCTTATCCATGTTTTAGAAGATCTTTACTGTCCTTTATGAATGTATGTTGCACATAATTCAACTTACTATATGCAGGTTGGAGACTTCAAGACTAAAAGTCAATGTCTGATACATTCTTTAAAAAATCTAATCTCTCACCTTTTACAGGAAAGAATTTTGACTATGAAGACTATACATGAAATTAGAAATCAGGAGAGTGAAAAGTATTGAGTTGGCCAAAAATGTTCATTTTGATTTTTCCTTGATTAGAGAAATAGCCAAATGAGAATTTGGGCAACTCAATATGTTCGACATTCAAACTGTCAAACATATAGCATGTTCAAATAAAATTGATACATACTTGAACACTCAAAGTGCTTAATATCTTCTGTCAAAGGCTTCAGGCAAGGCTATTTAGAGGTACTGAGTGGCCTAGCAATGAAACATGTCTTATCGCCAACTGGTTTTTTTGTTTGTTTGTTTTTTTCTGTTAAAGTGGTCTCTCTCTAGTGTGGTGCCCTATACTTCAAAGCCGGAAATAGATTCCAATCGGGGTCTTCTTCCTTGTTGTCAAGTACAGCTATGGATCTGAGTTATTCTGTCTGTTGCTTATTTAATAAAACTAAAAGAGGAAATTATAAAGAAGTTAGACCTTCTCCTAGTGGGAAAAAAAAGATACAGACGTGTAATATATCCTTCCTCCAGGTTTCCTCCACCTCTGAATTCCTGACATTTGGAATGAATAACTCTGTATTATAACAGTCAGTCTTGTCCATTGTAAGATGTTTAGTAAAGTATCTGCTTCTTCCCCTTTGGTCATGATCATCAAAAATGTCTTCAGACATTCCAAATATCACCTGGAGGATATTTCCCCTAGTTGAAAACCACTGCCTTACTCCAGACATTAAAAAAAACTCCTTCAAAACTATTTTCCATGATGTTTAAGTTCAGCTCAGTTCAGTCACTCAGTCATGTCCAACTCTTTGTGACCCCATGGACTGCAGCATGCCAGGCTTCCCTGTCCACCACCAACTCCCAGAGCTTTCTCAAACTCATTTCCATTAAGCCGGTGATGCCATCCAACCATCTCATACTCTGTCATCCTCTTCTCCTCCTGCCTTCAACCTTTCCCAGTAGTAGTCTTGATAACATTTGATAGGTCAGAAAAATATTATTTGACTTCAGTACAAAGTTTTTATTAGCAGTTTTAGTAAGATATTGCCAATAGTCAAAACTCATGCTTGCAACTTATTCATAAGAATGTGATGCTAGTGAAGAACTCAAGCGATCATCCCCTTATTTTACCATTTAGCATATAAGACCCAGAGAGATTAAGCAACTTGTCCTATCCTCTTTTGAAAACAAAATAATATAAACCTATACTCTGAGAAGGGACAATGTGAAATTAGAAGCATGTCTCACTTTAAGAAAGAGAACAGTTAAGCTGGGTCTGGGAGCAAACCATTTGGGAGTAAATCCCCCTGGACATATCAGTGATAGTGTGCAAGCATTTGGTAGGTATGAAACTCAATCCATCTCATGGAGATGTTGCTCTCACCCCTCCTGCCCTTGGAATTCTCACCTTGGGTCTATTAGGGAAGAGACTGTTGCTCAGTCGCTCAGTCATGTCCGACTCTTTGCAACCCAGAGGACTGCAGCACACCAGACTTCCCTGTCCTTCACTGTCTCCCAGAGTTTGCTCAAACTCATGTCCATTGAGTCGATGATGCCATCCAACCATCTCATCCTCTGTTGCCCCTTCTCCTCTTGCCCTGAATTTTTCCCAGCATCAAGGTCTTTTCCAACAGGTCAGCTCTTCACATCAGGTGGCATAAGTATTGGAGCTGCAGCTTCAAAATCAGCCCTTCCAATGAATATTCAGGGTTGCCTTCCTTCAGGATTGATTAGTTTGATCTTCTGCTATACAAGGAACTCTTAAGAGTCTTCTCCAGTCTCACAGTTTGAAGTGAAGAGATAATTTGCTACAAAGAAGATGCAAGAAACAACTCTTTAACAAGAAATTCCAGCATTGCTGCTGCTGCTGCTACTAAGTCACTTCAGTCGTGTCCGACTCTGTGTGACCCCATAGACGGCAGCCCATCAGGCTCCCCCATCCCGAAGATTCTCCAGGCAAGAATAGTGGAGTGGGTTCCCATTTCCTTCTCCAATGCATGAAAGTAAAAATTGAAAGTGAAGTCATTCAGTTGTGTCTGACTGTTAGCAACCCCATGGACTATAGCCTACCAGACACCTCCGTCCATGGGATTTTCCAGGCAAGGGTCTTGGAGTGGGGTGCCATTGCCTTCTCTGCCAGCATTGCTGGACCTCTGATTCTTTTCAATCTGCTCCTACCCTTATCTGACAAATAAACTTCATTTGATAGTAATCTTTGAAATGGTGCTGATGATCCCATGATGTCATGTGGAACATGCTTTCCTTTCTAATGATAAGACACTAAAGAATACAGATTATTTGTGACCCAGGGACATAAACAAAGAACTTATTTTCTGGTCAGTCATGTTGGAGTATAGGTCTCATATAAAAGCAAACTTAACTTTGCAATTGTTGGTATAATTTCCTCTGTTGTATTTTCCTATCATTTGGTATAAACAGATTTTTTTATAATCCTCTTAAATAGAAACATTTTTGTTTGTCAATAGTCATAAATCTTTTTTTAGATCATTATAAAAGTTACATATCATGGCCAAAAGAAATGTTCAAAGATAATTTATGAATAGTTTTTGCAGTTAGCTATTTCAGTTGGATTTGAACTTAAATTCCCCCACAGACTCTTGCCTAAAATCTGATCTTCTGCTCTTCCATATTATAAAAAGCAAGGGCAGCCTCCACTTCCTGTAATAGCTATATAATTTGCTGTCTGTGTTCTACAGGAATGGGTCACAAAATTTAAAAAAGATAAAATTGTGCTTCTAGGACTTTGAAAACCTAAACATGATGCTGGACTTTCTTATACTTTCCTGCTAGTTAATAGCAAAGCTGTGATGAGAAGAATAGAGTCAACAAACATTCATTAAGTGCTCCAGAAAATGAACCCAGTCCATGAGGTCAGTGTCATTAGCCCCAGTGGTAATAACTAGATATCTAAGTAGAGGCTGAATGACGGGCCCCAGGTCAGTTAGCAGAGTGTTAGATGTGAGATGCAGACAAATCAAGATGCCCTAAAATAAAGCTCTTTTACTCAAGATGTTTTCATTCTAAGGACTGGATTTGCCTCAAGGAAATAGTTTATTAAGAGACCTTTATGGATAGAAATTGAGTTGGAAACCCTCAGAAACTAAAGACATAAAGCTCTTGAGAGAAGGAGAAAAAACTCCTGTTTCCCACACAGGCGTTGCTTCTTTTTTTCTTTTTTGCTGCAACTCAAGGCATGTGGGATCTTAGTTCCCTGATCAGGGATCAAACTCGCACCTCCTGCAGTGAAAGTGTGGCATCTTAGCCACTGGATCACCTGGGAAGTCCCAAGACATTTTTACTTCT
Organism: Muntiacus reevesi; assembly: GCF_963930625.1. Classification (NCBI taxonomy): domain Eukaryota; kingdom Metazoa; phylum Chordata; class Mammalia; order Artiodactyla; family Cervidae; genus Muntiacus; species Muntiacus reevesi. The sequence goes on from NC_089251.1 coordinate 124,152,779, forward strand.
TTCCACTTGTTTGCCTTGTTTTCATCTCTCATTCAACAGAGAGAGATGACTGCCCAACTAAAGCAAACACACATTTCAGGCCAGTTGGCAGCAACCAGTTCAATTATTTGTGGTCATTCAGGTGATGAGGGGCTGTGGATGGGCACGTTCTTCTAGAACGTGGCTCGAAAGCCATCCAGAGGCTCGAAAAGTCATCCAGAACCATGTCTCTACAAGTTCATGCTCTTCCCATTCTAAAATAGTATTCTATTATTTCATTGTGTGCAGGTTTCTGTTCATATTCTGTATTCTCAGGAAGGTCTTCCCTGACTACACTATTTAAATAGCCTCCAGATGTTGCCCTCATCTATCTCTAGCACCTTGCTCTCATCAGTCTTATTCATCCTCCTAGAATCTATTGCTAGCTGAATTTTATCATATATCTTTCTATCATCTGTCTGTCAGCCACACAAGAAGGTAAGCTCTATGCAAGCAAGAATTTTGTGTTTTCATTGGACACATCCATCTGTTTAAAAATTGCCTGGCTCAGGGTTGGAACTCAATTATTTGCAAAATAGATCAATGAATGAATATCTTTTATGCAAAAAATTCATCTAAAAACAAGTTTTGTTTAATTAATTTCAATAAAGTACTAGTAATACAGCCTTCCATTTGTGGATGTCATTAAAAATAGAATTTTTGTCAACTTTTTTTTTTTTAATTTTTCAGTGGGTTTTGTCATACATTGATATGAATCAGCCATAGAGTTACACGTATTCCCCATCCCGATCCCCCCTCCCTAAAAATAGAATTTTTAAACCTGAATTTTGTGTCTCCCTTACAGGCAATGTCATGATTGTTAGACGCTATTCCATTTCCTCACCAATTCATTCATTAACTGCAAGTGACCCTTGGAAGACTAGGAGAAAACATCCAAACTGTGGACTTCTAGAAGTTCAAGGGAGAGTCAAATCACTGGCTTCTTCGATTAAGAAGCAAGACAATGAAGGAAAGATGTTTACCTCGGATTCTTTTACTACCAGTGGTTGCAGCAAAGGCGTCTTTCCTGAGCATGGTTTTGGTTGCAGGTAATGTACAATCCCCCCGGAGGAGGGCATGATAACCCACTCCAGCATTCTTGCCTAGAGAACCCCCATGGACAGAGGAGCCTGGCGGGCTCCAGTCCCTGGGGAGTCGGACATGACTGACTTACTAAGCACAGCGCCGCACAAGGTACAATCCGCCTCGAGACAGTTTATAGCGGCATAGTGTGATGGCTACTGAGACATTCCCCTGGATAAGCAAGGTCTTATACAGTGGAGGAACTATAAACAAGGAGGCTATTTAGCCATAATAATTTCCGTCACATTTATGAGTTTTGAGAACCAGAAGAAACAAATTTATCTGAGATCAAATGGTACTCTCTAATAGATGCCTGTAAGAAGTGGAAAGTGATCTGTCTTCACTTACTCATCAAGCATGAATGATGGTACTCTGGGCTGGGTGCTGACGATCCAAGGTTCAACAAAAGCAAAATGTTATGTTCAAAACTTTCATTTAGGGGCAAAGACACACAAGCAAAGTGACCACTACAATAAAGTGCGTCTCAGGAAGAAGACACATTTACACTGGGAGCCAAACGCAGAATTCCTCTCTGAGGGAGAACTGTGCTTGTAGAGGAAGGCGCTTTCATGGGCTTTTGTGGGTACAAGAAAGGACCTTTTAGGCATTAGCCAAACAGGCCAAGAGACAAAGACAAAACTGGCCTGTTCTGCAAAATACATGAATTGGTATTTAAGGAGTTAGAAGGAGCCTACGAATGTGAGGGAGTGAGAAGACATTTGAGAAGTAGGCTGGGAATCTTTTAGAGGAGAGTTGGCCAGTGGCCCCTGGTAAAGCCAAGAGCTCTTTTGGAACAAGACTGTCGCCATCACGCACTAGTGTGTCAGAGTATCACCTCCCCTCCTCCACCCTCTGCACTTCTACCTCCCAATTCCCAATTAGGCTCTGACTCTTTATCAAGAGTCTATACACACTATAGATAATCAACAAGGACCTATGTTTAGCACAGGGAACTCTACTCAATATTCTGTAATAACCTAGATAGGAATAGACTCAGAAAAAGAAAAAAAATGATACGGTTACTTAAAAAACAAAGAGTCTATCCACATTTGTCTCTTTTGAGGAGAAGGAGAAAAATCAAGAAAAAGGGACCTGGTTTCATGATTAACTTATGAGCAAGAGAAAATGGAACAAATATGGTTGTTTAGAGAATCAGTGAGTCATCTAATTCAGCAGTGGCAGGAAATCAAATCAAAGTGGTAGTCATAATTAATAAGCCATCAGGAATTCTCATAAATGTGAAAAAGAGCACTGGTCTTCCCACGGGATGTAGGATACAAAGGTTGAGCCAGTTTTATTTATTTCAATTTTACGAAGCAGGATGAACATCATGTTTCACTTATAGAAAGTTCTATTACAGGAGGAGAGAGGAACCGGTCAGGAAGGACAGGTAAAGACAAATGTACAGCGTACCCCACTAGAGCAAAATAGAGAAGAAGATAGAAGAAATCATGACTATGGAGAAAACTAGAAGCAGGGAAGTCAGTGAGGATGGAGAGTTTGGCAGTAATCATTGCAGAAGGCATTCCGTGGAATGCTGGGAGTATGTGCTTTATCCAGTAATTATTGGACAGCTGATAAAAAATGTCTTCATGAAAATTTTCAAAATACACAAATATTCAGAAACTAATATTACACATACCAATGTATCCATCTGCAAGAGTTTTGTCATAGTTTATCAGATATTTTTATATATAAGAAAAAAAGTGTTACTAAGAAAGAAAAGGGACATCTCTTCCCCTGTCCTCATGAGGGGCAAACAGTACCAGGAATTTTGTTTCTATCCTTTAGGTCTATTTTTTATGCTTTCATTATGCACATTCATTTATTCGACAAATACATCTTAAATGTGTACTATGTGCTGGGCAGGATTCTAGGCAATGAGGATACAGGAGGAAACAAAATTGTCAGAAACCTCTGCCAATGTGGAGTTTTTCCTCTGTAACATGATGATCAATCAACATGAAAATACATGAAGCATATAGTTAGACAGGGAAACAAGTAACCCAATCAAAGGAAAACTGAAGAGCTTGAGAAGCAAGCATTGTTGAAATGTTATTTGAAATGAATTGTTGTAGCCAGAAAATATGACAGTATTTGAATAAAGACGGGAGAGAGAGTTCTGGGGATATGAGCAGGGGTTTGGAGTGGATGGGTGAGGGGACTTGCCAGACACTGAGAACAGTGAATGCCAGAGGGCTGGGTGGGCTCAGAAACGACCGGTGTTTAAGGAAGGGCAAGGAGCCTGGTTCTAAATGCAGTGGAGGGATCGAGCAAGACAGAGAGCAATGAAAAAGAGAGCCAAGGATGGCCATCCACTCTTTTCAGTGTTCTAGATCTATTGCAAGTGAACTGGGATGTATAACATACTCTTTTCATTAGTAAATGTATTGATATATAATATATATATGGAACTCTGTTTTGAAAGGACTATAGGAAAATAATACAGAAAACAAGAGGACCCGTTTAAAGCTAAAAACTAATTTAGGCAAGAAATGATTATTTATTGGCCAACAGCAATAACTGAATGTGGTTTCTAATCTTGTTTTGAAGATGGAGCCAACAAGATTTGTTAACAGAGCAGATGTAGGATATGGAAACAATAAGTGAACACCCATCCATTGTGTTCCAATGGCCATGTGTTTTCAAAGAGGGAGGAGGGAAGAAAGGCAGAGACGTACCCTTTGTCTGAGTAAAATTATGTATATGTAATAGACAGTCATATGAAAGCATTAAATGTTCTTTGTTTTCAAAATTGCAAATTAAAAAATATAAATACAATATACAAAGTAAAGAGTATAAAAAGGAATATCTTCCATAATCCCACTACCTGAAAAACCACTAGTGAGATTTTTATTTTTTTATTTATTTTATTTATTTATTTGGCTGTACCAGATCTTAGTTGTAGCACGCTGGATGTAGCTCCCCGACCAGGGATCAAACCCAGAACCCCTGCGCTGGGGACTCAGAGTCTTAGCCACTGGACCAGGGAAGTCCCCATCACTGAGATTTTCATGGCTATCTCTCCACGCTAGTATCTAGGTAGTTTGTAATTGTACAGTGTCTGTGTTATAATGGTTTAGTTTTTGCACTTAAATCACTACAGGTCACAGACCTACAACACTACACTGAGAAATAAAGTAATATTAATTTTTCCATTTCAGTTTATATTACTTTCTATGATAGTTTGGGAACCTAGCCAATGTTTATAACGCATTACTTTTCTGAAGCAAAATGTTTTCCAACTTCCAAGCTGCCAGTGAATAAACTATTAGAACACAATCCATTTCTAATTTGGAACCTACTTTAATTTGAAAGATTGAGCCAATTGTAGAATTGGGTTAAAGCAAGAAAGTCAGTAACGGCTGAAAATCAACAGCTGGGTTGGCATAAAACCCAGTAGATACAGAGAATGTTTTCATAGGAATTAAGCATTTTCTTTGGTAGTCTTTTTTTATTTTGTCTTTTACTTTCTCAGGGATTAATTAGTAAAGTAACAACTCATTACATTTTTCCTCTAATTTGGGGAGTAAATTCATTTCCTTTCTAATAGCTTTCAAACAATCTTACAAAGGTTTATCAAGAACCAACCATATGTTTGAACTAGCTTTCAAATCAATGAGCTATCATACCTAATTTGCTCATGAACTTTTCAACTGTTATACCAAGCAAGTATTTTACAGAAGAAAGCCAGTGTCAATATTTCTAAGAACCCATGCTCTCCAGAAACTAGAGGTTGTATTTTAATTTTTTCCCTCACTTTGACATAAAAATCCTATCTTTTCCTCCTGCGTTCAAGAAAAAAATAATAACCTGAGGCTGTTGGAAAGATTAGGGAAGAGGGCCCACATACACAATTGAACTTAGAAAGGCTGTTTTACTAATAGGACAAAACAGACACATTAAAATAAATACATTGTCTTCTTTTTCTAAGCAAAGTCGTTAAGAAGACAGCCTCTGGAATCAGATGACTAAAATTCCAACTCCATCATTTGCAAAGAGCATGGTCTTGGAAAAGTTATTAGTCTGTCCTGTGCCATAGTTTATTTTTTTGTAAAAAGAGAATCATAATAGCCGTGATCTCATAGTTTTTGTGAAGAATAAATGGGAGAGTCTAGTGAATGCTTGCTAAGTGGCAGAGCAGTTATTATTTTATTGATCCCAACATATGGAACAATTGGCCTTCCTCCCAAGGGAGGGAGCAGATGTGTGTTCCCCACAATACAGCCGCTAAATGCCATTCTGTGGAATTATGGCCTTATCTAATTAAAGAGAGAGAGATCAAAACTAGAGAAAAGACAATCATTCTAAACACTATTCTTTAGACTTATTCCTGGGAGCACTTTATCCTGGTTTATGTCAAAATGTACATAACACTGTTCAAGGAGAAAGGAGCAGTGGGCACAATGAAAAAATTTAATCCCCCAGATAACACTAGGTCTTATGGTGTGATGGATAGTCATCAAAATCCAAAATGGTGCGTTGATATGGATTTAGAAAATAATTGTCCCAAATTTCTACTTCATTTCAACTGAAGAGCTTTGATATGCCGGACTCTTTGTTGAGAGAACATGTTAATCTTTAACTTTAAACATCAAGCTGAGAATCCTCAGATGTACAGTCCTCCCCTCAAAAGTTTTAAGTTTTAGTTTTACCAGCACTATCCACTGGTTTAATCAAAAGGCCAGTTGCAACATATTTTCTTACATTCCAAATTGTTTTCTTAAACAACTAAACAAAAAAATAGTATGGTATATGTAAGTTGAACTTTTAACTCTTTAGGCATTATTTGGTGCTTAGAAAAATAGTACATGTTTTGTGTAAAGCCTCACTAAATTTTTATTTCTCTCTCCTTTATTCTGCTTTCTTTAGGGACAAGACAAAGACAGTCGGTTTCCTGTTACCCATGAACATGTCTTCATATTCCAAGGATTCAAGTTCTTTGAAATACTCACCAAACCAGCTAAGTACTATTCTAGAGTAGGATACTCAAGGTGGTGAAATTTAAGACACAGTTGATTTCCAAAATGTAGGAACACTGAGGCGTGTTTGGGTCAGTATACCCCCCTGCAAATAGCTCTGAGAATATGCTCACTAGGGGCTTTCAATAGCTGAGTCCAAGATCTCTCTTAGTAAATATCTCACTGCACTTGAAAATATGTGGGTTATTGTCAAATACCTTTTGATATTGATTTCTAATATAATTCCACAGTGATAAGAGAACAGACTCTGTATGATTTCAGTAGCTTTGGGCTGTGAAATTTTTGCACCCTGTTTTATGTCCTTGGATCTGTTCCAGGGTCTCCTAGTTTAAAGCCTATGGCAACTTGAATAGAAATAGTTTCCTACTGTTGTGTGAAAATTGTATAAATCTTAATTATGTTGAATTGGTTCACAATGCTTTTTGAGTCTACTATAGCCTTCTACTTCTCTGCATGTTCATTCTATTAATATTTGAGAGTTTGATACTGAAACTCCAATTTAAAAATCTTAATTTATCTACTTTAAAAAATAAATGTAATATATAGTGGAAATATGTTGGAATATAGTGGAAATAAACTTGTTCTGCATTTTCCAAGTCTCCCATAAATGTGTTATCATAGTTTCACAATTTAAAAAAAGAAAAAGAAAAAGATGTTCACTAAGAGACACAAAATACCCAACGTTGGGTCAATGGAGTTGTCAAAGGACCTGAGCAACAAATGAAAGTCATTATTTTGTGTTGTCACTGAATATTAATGTTGTGTGCACAATGGCTGTGGCAGTCTCTCTATGCAGCCTCTGAGCAATTAAATAAAATTAAATTAAATTGCTTGCTAAGGGTTCAGTATCTGTGTTATGCTATCATGAAATTCTTCTGTTCCCATTATGGGTCACTCTCCAGATGAAACTATAACACATCTAGGAAAAAAATTCTATATCTGACTAAAAACATAGAAGTCATAGTGATTTATCCTTAGAGTTAATTGTGGGCTGATATTTCACTGATACAAGCTCATTTAATCTTTTAATATCCTGTGTCATTGGCACATGAACACAAACACAGCAAACTCCCACAGCGTTATGTTGTGGACTCAGAGTAACTGGGAGCTAATGGTAAAGACTCTCATCTTGGTTGGAAGGAGAGAGAGAAATGTTAAAATCATCATTGCGTAGGGATTGGAAATCTGAAGTCCCTCAGGTCCCAAACCTCTATTCAAGAGTCCCTCCCCCACTGCAGGTTTACAACAATCATGTTTTAATACCAATATGCCTTTTAAACAAATATGTTAAAATCTCCTATTTTCAAAGCAGAAATAGAGACACAGACATAGAGAACAAACCTATGGACACCAAGGAGGGGACAGAGAGGGTGTGAAGAGAGATTGGGACTGACATATACACGCTACTGATATTTTATGTAAAATAGGTAACTAATGAGAACCTTTTACATATATAGCGCAGGGAACCCTACTCAATGCTCTGTGGTAACATAGACAGGAGGGAAATCCAAAAAAGAGGAGATATATGTATACATAAAGCAGATTCACTCTGCTATCCAGTATAAACTAACACAACATTGTAAAGCAACTATACTCCAATAAATTTTTTTTTAATCTCCAAAGTGTTAGAATGTAGATTTGGGGCTCCCAACAGGAACAAGACAAGAAATTCACATTTTAAACAAGCCTTCCCAGCTATGATTTCAATCCGCTGTTGTAAACAGTAAGAATCACAGAATTCCCCAGATGAGACACCAAGTTGAAAGGGAAGCACTGAAGCAAGGAAACGGTAGAAATGGTTCAATCTCTTTCTAATAGAGGATTTTAATAATCATAAAACAGACACATAGAAGGGAGAGAGAGGAATCAATGACTACTCTGAAGTAAAAACAGCCTAATGGGTCAAACCCTTATTTATGATATTAATTTAAGATTAACGATATTCTCAACATTATAACAGATGAACAACAGGGCAAGGTTAGGGGAGAGATACAAATGAGATGTAAAAACATTCATCTGGGAATAAAGGCGCGTGCTGCAATTAAGCTATTAACCTATGTGATTATTGGAATTTTTAGTTCATGCACAATTCTATTTTCTGCATATTTACAAAATGGAGAATTTTATGTTGACATCAAAGAAACATTTCCCAGTATTTTTTTTTAAAAAAAGCAATGACTGACAACCACCCAAGTTACAGTGTCATAACTGGCAAAGTTATCATGACAAATTACCCCAATGCCCAGCTCAATGACTAATTTGTGATTGGCATTACACACACAGTCTGTGACCCGAACTGAATGAACAGTTACATGAGACTATCCCTTCCCAGTTAGAAATACCAAACCATCAAATATTATACTTTGAAATTAAGTTACTTAGTATTATGACGAAAGAAACAGAGTTCCAACTCTGTTCCCTGACTCTGTAGAGTTTGATAGTAAAGCCTCTGAGCACATTTTTAAATACAGTGAACCACAAAGAACACAAACATATCTCAGTTGTGCTCTGATCTACCAATTATATCTCTTCTTCTGTGATCCAAACTTCTGTAAGTCAGGAGCCCAAATATCCAGCAGGGACAGGCAAGTGACCAAAATGAGTGAGGGCTCTGGAGAACAAGCATATGCACACCCCAGCCAAAGGGGGCTGCAACCATTCACCCTTGTGAGGCTGTGTGGGAAGTGGACACTGCATTGTCATGTGGTCTATTGTCCAAGGGGTGTTAAAATCTGAATTTTTGTGCAAAACTCTCCTGATTCATAAATACTGGCATCATGTTTGATTTTTAAAACATTATAAAAATGAAACACAATATATCCAAAGACCTGATTTAAGATATCAGGTTTTAACCTCTGATTTAAATGCAATTCCTTTTTTTTTTCCTTAGGCTTTTTATTTATTTACTTATTGGAGTGTGGTCACCTTACAATGTTGTTAGTATCTGTACAGCAAAGTTACTCTCTTTCATAAATTGATATCTTGCAAATGTCCATCAACAAATAAACATATTGAGATGAAGGAAAATATAAACAATGTATTCAAAATCAAATGTAAGCCCAGATAACTTTTTTAGCACCCCAATTCTCTCTGCTCCCGTTTCCTTGAGCTATTTCTACTCCTTAAGCTGTGAATCTAGAACAAACTTAACTGGAAAGATACCTATGTACAGGCACAATATGACACATTATGGAGTTCATTTTATTACTTTTCAAATTCTAGCTTATCCTCTAGAAAACACATCTTAGGAACCTTGAAGAATCCTGGCAGGCACAATCATTGAGCCTGATGTTTTTGCCTCCAAGATAAAAAGCAAAGTACAGTAGTACCTACTGATTACGAGAAGTACTACCCATAGAACTTAAAAGATATGATAAAAACAGTCTGAAAGAGGACTATGTGGTTATTGTAATCAACAAAAATGTTTAGTGATAGTGTTTTTTTTAAGAGACAGTTCTGCTGCCTGAAGTAGTACTTAATTTTTAAATATTGATGCAGATGAGACAAGTGCTCGGGCCTGGTGCGCTGGGAAGACCCAGAGGAATCGGGTGGAGAGGGATGTGAGAGGGGGGAGTGGGATGGGGAATAAATGTAAATCCATGGCTGATTCATGTCAATGTATGACAAAAACCACTACAATATTGTAAAGTAATTAGCCTCCAACTAATAAAAATAAATGAAAAAAAAATATTAATGCAGAGAAATCTTCATTCATTCAAACTGTGCTTGAAAAAGCACATAGTTGGAGAATCCTCTTTCTTATATGGGAGTTAATAAAAGACCTGTTGTAGCTTTAAATTTTCTTTGATTCCTGCTTTTGTATTAGCACCGTAAGACAGTCAAAATATTTCATGACTACAATAATCTGCTCACAATTACTTTTTAAAAACTGAGAAAAGAAAGCTGAATTTATCCAGTCTCATACATACATACTTAATACTTTGACATTATTAAAACTACTTCGAAAGTTGATCTTGAAACAATTCACCCTCAACTCAGAGAGAGATTACACTTGTTCCTGTCCAGTTTTGCTAAAAGATAATTCTATGTAGCCCTCAGGTTTGCATTCAGGAAATAGCTCCCCATTTTTCCTTTTCCCTAACTAGAATTTGTCCTTCTGCAATCACCTTAAAATTCTTACATCTGAGATGTCTGAATCTGAGGACCAATTGAAAGCCTATTCTTTCTAGATTCCAAGTATATGTGTTAATATACAATATTTGTTTTTCTCTCTCTGACTTCACTCTGTATAAGGGGCTCTAGGTTCATCCACTTCATTAGAACTGAACCCATATGAAGGGAGCAATGGAGATGCAGACATAGAGAACAGACTTGTGGACTCAGTGGGGGAAGGGGAGGATGGCACGAATTGGAAGAGAAGCATTGAAACAATACATTATCATACGTAAAATAGATAGCCAGTGGGAATTGGTTGCATGACGCAGGGAGCTCAGATCCGGTGCCCTGTGACAACCTGGAGGGGTAAGATGGAGTGGGAGGTGGGAGGGAGGTTCACGAGGGAGGAGACCTATGTGTACCTATGGCTGATTCATGTGTATGTATAGTAGAAGCCAACACAGCATTGTAAAGCAATCAAAAATAAATAAATCCTCCAATTAAAAATAAATAAACTTTAAAAACTTTATTCTTAAGAACAATACATTCATTCTGCCTCTGCTCAATACCATTTTTGAAGACCATATGCATCTTTGTTAAGAGTGTTCCAAAAAATACAGTACCCCCTCTCCTTTAGGGAACACAGTGATCAGTCTTAATTTTACTCATTCATGAAAATTGTCCCTAACTCCATCCATTAATTCCCAAATCCACACCCTTTCTCTTTTCTTTCCTTCTCAGCCTTGAGGATTTTTAATTCACACAGTTAACTTCAGACCAGGAACTCACTTCTGATGGGACAATAAGGAGAGCAAGCAAGACTTTCTAAGTAGGAAACATATTCACTTTCTGAAACACCCAGACAGTTCTTGGTCTTTGAAATATCATTTGGATCAACAAACCCCATTGTTTCATATAAGAGAAGCTTTCTGCATTGAAAAGCAGGTAAGTGAATAAATAGCTTAGAAGCAAATACTTCTTTGTCCCAGTTGCGACACCATTGAGTGCACTAGAAAAAGTAACTTGCCCATGGTCACAGTTAAATGGACATCCAAGAAGTGAGCCAGTTACTCCCTTCCTAACTATATTATCTCATCTATCATGTGTCTGGTTCTATATCGCCCATCCGAGGTGTGGTCTTTTCCATCTCTGCCATTGGCTCTGGTTCTGGTTCTTTCCAGATCCATTGTGGAAACCTACCATCACATCATCACACACAGACACTTCCTCTCATCAGACAGAAACTCCCACTGGCATCAAAACTGTCCCAAACCAACTCATTCAAGTGTTCCTGTCAAATTCAGTCTTTCTTTCCCCAATGCTTTACATTTCTAGAGCTGCACTGAGGCTCTGTCCCAGCCCCAGGAATCTAGCATTCGAAGGATTCCCTCAAGAGGCCATTCCAAGGAAAGTTAGCTCTCAGAAAACTGGAACTGAAATTAGAAAGTGCCTCGGCCCTCCCAGCCTTCTCTCTCCAGTCCTTAAAACTAACTGTGAAGCAGCAGTTCTCAAAACCTGGCTGCAAAATCAAATAAACTGGAGAGAGTTATAAAATCCCATTTCCCAGTCTCCATCTAGACAAATTATGCCAGCATCCCTAGAGATGCGCTTTGGCATCACTATTCCTTAGAGCTCCTCCCTTGATTTCAATGTACAAGCAAGGCTGGGACACGCTGTTGTAAGGTTGAGGGGCCGCGAAGACCACCCCTGCATGTCACAGATCCTGAAGGAAGACATGCACAGACCTTGAGATCAGATAGCCCTGGGCTCTCACTCCCACACACATTTCTTTATTTACGGTTGGGCTGGGTCTTCTTTGCTGCACAGGCATTTCTCTACTTGCAGCGAGCAGGGGCTACACTCGAGTTGTAGGGCCAGGGCTTCACTGGGGCTGTTCTCTAGTTGGAATGCAAGCGCTTCTCATTGTGGTGGCTTCTCTTGTTGTGGAGCATGGGCTCCGGGGTGTGAGGGCGTCAGTAGTAGCAGCTCCCAGGCTCTAGAGCACAGACTCAGTAGTTGTGGTACGCAGGCTTAGTTGCTCCACGACATGTGGGATCTTCTGGGATGAGGGATTAAACTTATGTCTCCTGCATTGGCAGGCAGATTCTTTACCACTGGGTCACCAGGGATGTCCCCATGGGATCCTAGGCAACATCCCTGGGTCTCTCAGTTTCCTCATCTATGCAATGGAGACATACTGACATTCTCTGGCACGTGGAGACTTAGTGAGCCAAGTCATTTAAAGCACCTACTCCAATACCTAGCCCCCAAGAAATAATTCATGCAAGAAATAAGCATTCAAGAAATAATAGAGATAAAGACATAGAGAACAAACACATAGATATCAGAGGGGAAAAGGGAGATGGGATGAATTGGGAGAGTGGGATTGACATATATACTCTATTGATACTGGGTATAGGACAGATAACTAATGAGAAATGACTGTGTGGCACCAGGAAGGCTTTCAGTGCTCTGTGGCGATCTAAATGGAAAAAGATGGGATATATGTACGCATATAGCTGATTCGCTTTGCTGTACAGTAGAAATGAACCCAGCGTTATAAAACAACTCTACTTCAATAAAAAAATAAAAATAAATTTTCAAAAGAAATAACAGCAATCATGGTAATACTAGCAACTGTATGTACAAGACATAGTCTTCGTCTTCAAGAAAAAGATAAACAGCCCCCTCCCAGCCCTGGCCAGGGAATTAGTGGCAGGCCACGCCGAGATACCCCATCTCCTTGTTCATGCTCCAGTAGCCTTTCCATGGCTCCACAGTTCTGCCCCATGAGCTCAGCCCTCCTGTCACTGAGTTTGGGGGCGGCAGAGGATTTATGCAGTAAATAGGACTGAACGAGGCGCAAGCATTCTTTCCTGTGAAAATGGTGTGTTTTAAATCTGCGTTTTGTGGGCTTCTCTGGTGGCTCAGTGGTAAAGAATCTGCCTGTCAATTCAGGAGACACAGGAGAAGCAGGGGTTCTGTCCCCCAGGAAGGCCCCACACGGTCCTGCTCAGTTCCTATCTGTTTTATCAAAAATAACTCATCTGGCTGGCTGTGGTCTACAGCCATCCTCTAGGACCCACCAACTTTCTTTGGGGTTGGTACTCGTGGATTAAATGGAGCCCTGCATCGTTTATATTTTTAATAATGCCCTTAATCTCTCCATGCCCCTTTGATGCAGTGCCATTTCTTGTCTGCTATTTTGTCCAGGGATTGAAAGAGAAGGTCAGAGTCTTCTCCCTGAATCTCCGGTCTCTTGGCAGATCTTATTCCCCAAGCCGAGGACTCAATGTGGCACAGTTGAAAGGAAGAACAGAGGAATATATGGATGACTCTAGCCTTCTCCCTGAAAAGAGGAAAACAAAATATAAAACCATTCACATTATACACAGAAATCTCTCAAGAGAAAAAAATCTTAATAAGGCTATATTTTTGTAATCCTAGGAGAGGCAGTTTATGTCTAAAATTTTAGAACATGAATAATTTTCAGAAGAAAAAAAGTTGAGAGAAGTTAATCATAACAAAGAAAACAATAGGTGTTTTGTTAAATGTAAGTATGAGAAGAAAGAGGGAAATATACAAGTCAGGGGGTTTAAGAAGATGAAAATCACATGACCTTTTTCTGTACTTTTATTTACTGTGCTTACTGTGTTCTCTGCTATTCTCCAGATTAAATAAAGGACTGGAGACTTTATTGTCTAAGGTCTATCTTGAATCTCTCCTGTTTATGAATGACCACACTTGCTATCTGTCTCCTATGTATACAAGGAAAGTTATCTTAGAAAGTATATATAATGAGAAAAGAGATTCACTGAACAATTTTCAACCGTATCTGACCACAGAAACATGGGAAAAGCTTTTAGAAAATACATTCCTGGGAGGATGCTGAAAACACGAGATTACCTGGAGGTACCCAAGTGAAGACTTGAATCCTCTCTGCCCCCACTTTATAGTGGCAGTCCTGTTCCCCTTGCAGATCAAGGTCAATTACCCTTTCTTGGGTGAGGACTCCTCTCACCTGCTGACCCCTGGACACAAGGAGCTCCAAGAGCCAGGCAAGAGCAATGACTGGTAGCCCAGTGGAACCGTCACTAAGTCTCCTGGAAAGAGATCACCCACTTTGGAAATCAGTTCCTCTAGCTTTACAGAGTCCAGAAGTGCCAGGATGCAAAGCACCCAGCCGTGAACCTCCCCTGGCAGCCGTGGTCCACCCCTCATGCCACAGGGATGCAGTTTTCCGGAGACCCATGTTCAGAGAGCAACTCTTCCATGTGAGCCTCTCTTCCTGGGGGAAGACAGAAGAGGGAGTCTAGTGGGGTGAACTGCATCCCCAGTCATCCTCTCCCATCTGCACTCTTCATTCTAAACCCCTTGCTCTCAGACATCACCTCTGCTGGACTTGGTGGCTCAGCTGGTGGTATGAAGGCCATCACCGCTCAGCCCTGATGGTCTGCGGTGCTGACAACTATACCCTAATCGGTGCAGGATTCCCCCTGCTCCTGGAAGCCACCCTCCGTCTCCTCCCATCTCCTTCAGGGCCCGCTGTCTGTGCCACTGTGGGGCGCCTGTTTACTGCCTGGGGGCAGAAGTCATCCTTACATCATCATTAGCACCCTAAAGCTTCCAACCTCAACTAGCACAGTGTTCACACATATCCGATGTTCAGTATAAGGTTCCTGATTGGCAAGTTACAATATCTAATCTGAGGATATTTTACCATCGATGAGTCCTTCAAGCAACTGACTGACTGACAATGTTTATAAGACAGCAGTGACAGCTTTGCTTCCAGCATAAACACACACCATTTGGCTATTTTTAAGTTGCACATCACCTTTTTGAGAACACTGAAAGTGCAAGTGAAGTCGCTCAGTTGTGTCCGACTCAGCGACCACATGGACTATAGCCTACCAGGCTCCTCTCTCCATGGGATTTTCCAGGCAAGAGTACTGGAGTGGGTTGCCATTTCCTTCTCCAGGGGATCTTCCCAACCCAGGGATTGAACCCGGGTCTCCCGCATTGTAGGCAGACGCTTCAGTCAGCCACCACACTGAAACCTGAGTCAGTTGTATGAGGGCGTGTTAGAGGATACACAAGAGTGTGTACCGGTGTAAAAGTGAACTGGACTATAAGAGAACATTAGAGGAATGACAAAAAATCAACAGGACTAGGTTGTCATCCCCATGGTCAAGGTCAGATTCTCCCTAAGATTTCACAACCCTTTCTATAACCATCCCAATGTGGCATGTTGCTCATTTCCCCTCAAAGATAAGGGCTTTCTCATCATTTTTCTATTCCTAGTATCTTACTCAGGCGATTTGCTCAGTATATACAAAATGAGTGAGGGAATGAATGGTGGAAATAGTGGCAGGGATGCACACAAATCACTTGATTAGGAACAAGAAACCATTGTCAGAACCAGGAGAGGCAGCAAGCGATAGGAATATAGACCAGAACTGGGCAGATCTATGAATAGCTCTTCACATAATCACAGATTTAAAGAAAGTCCTTTCTCCAAGGCTCAATCTCCTCACCATTTGTCAAATAAATAGTGAGGGAAGAGGGGAGGCTAGTTCAAGGAATAAAATCAATATATAAAGAACCTAGAGGGAATTCCCTGGGGTTAATCTGAGTTTCCATTGCAGGAGGAACAGGTTCAATCCCTAGAGTTGGGGAACTAAGATCCCAAAGGCAGCCAGAAAAAAAAACAAAACAAAACCTAGAGCACCATACAGATTAAAGCAAAATTTCCATAAATTTTAGTCACCGTTATTCTTTCGGCAATTTGTGTGTTTTTAAGCCCAAGACCATTGTCAGAAATGGATGATGCGGTCATTTGGAACACACACAAAAGAAAGGAAATCCAGATCTCTTCTACATAATATTTCTATTCTGGGTTTAAGGTGGGAGGAGTTAGTGCTTCTGCAGGTCTTCTAAGGCGGGTGTGTTAGGTCTCCCGATAAAAAGCTGTTACGACGATCCCGAAAGGAAACTATCAGCTCCTCTGTGGGCTTGGGTTTTCTGGCTTCAAGAAAAATGTCCAAAAGGGAAGAACCTCAAAATGTGTCTTCTCTTTTCAAATATTCAAACAGCTTTTGTATACAATGCTATCATTTTTTTAAAATCAACATATCACCTTTTAAGTCATAAAAACTCACAATTTGCAGATTTAATTCAAAAAGCTAGATTTTTAACCATAAGTACCCCATTCCAGGAAAATGGTTAGAAGGAAAAGCTGTTCTATCAGAACAAGATATTAGGCTCTACCCCAGGGGTCGATTGGGAACGTATGGGGGCTTCCCTGGTGGCTCAATACGGTGAAGCATCTGTCTGCAATGCTGGAGACCCGGGTTCAATCCCTGGGTTGGGAAGATCCCCTGGAGAAGGCAATGGCAACCCACTCCAGTACTCTTGCCTGGAAAATCCCATGGACAGAGGAGCCCCGTAGGCTACAGTCCGTGGGGTCACAAAGAGTCGGACACGACTGCTCGATTTCACTTACCACAGCAAGAAAGGCAGGCTCCTTCCCCTCTAGCCGTCCTGCACTGAAACCCCTTCCTTGGTAATAGATCCAGAAAATTCCATGCCAATACTAGGAAACCACCCCCCCCCCCCCTTCTCCTTAACCCACTAATTACAGATCTGGGAATCTATCCCAAGGAAACAATCAGAGCCTTACAAAAAAATATTCAGGTGCTCATCATAATGTTATTTTACAAGAGCAAAAAAATAGCTTATGTTTCCAAAAATTAGGTATTACTTTAGTAAATTTGGGGACATGATGGATTTTAAAATTTTGGGAGAATATTTTATGATGTGGAAATATGCACATGACATACTAAACTTAAATGGTACAGAATAAAGCATATAATTCCATCTTGTTACAAAAAGCAGGACAAATGCCTGTGAGAACATACACACAAAGGATAAAGCATGTCCAAACCCCAAAGAGTTCATCTCTGAGGCAAAGACTTATGAGTAAATTATTTTCTCCTGCACCCTTCTATTTTCCAATTTTTTTATCATGAACTTTTATGATCAAGGGGAAAATGTAGTTGATTACACAGAAAAATAACTCAGAGCTTATGTCATGCTGACAGAGTGGACTGGTAGCTTAACCTTCATGCATGAGTAACAGCAAAATTCAAACATTCCAGAACCTTACATTTCTAGCATGGCTGCTTCTCCTCAGACTGTGACACCATCCTTCTCTCAGAATGAAAAAATATATATATATCTAATTTTATCATATATATACATATATACAAGAGGAATTAAAATATTGGCTATTTGTAAACATCTGAATAATTGAGATATTGAACATTACTTCAGAGTGTACAATACAAAGTTTTGCTCAAATAAAATGCTCATCTTCTGAAGACCAGGAAGAACTTCTTTTTAATTGAAGTGTAGTCAATTTTCAGTGCTGTGTTAGTTTCAGGTATAGAAATAACTTTTTAGATACTGGTATCAATCTGCTTCACTCTAAAGAGGTGAAAAAAACCCTTCAGTTCCATGTTCATAAAATCAGTAAACTGGGTTTTCCCCAAATGTTACTCTAGTTAAGCTATATCAAATAATGCCTCAAAAATTCAGAGCATTCCTTCCCACTGAGACAAAATGATTTGGCAATCTTCTAGTCAAGAGATTTCTCTGCAGTGTGACGCTATCAATCATTTGGAGCCAGGTCTTGCAAAGATAGAGTGCTAAATTATCTGAGAAACACTCATCACCCAAGTCTACATGATGTTGATAATAACAGAATTTATTCTTCCTATATTGATTTTCTAAACATGAACTTCATACATAGCTATTATGATCATTTCTCCTCAGCTTGGCTCATATTTATTAAAGAAGGCAGCAAGTGAATGGAATTCCAGATCTTGGCAATCCCTTCACCTAACTGAGCCTCACATTTATCATCTGTAAAAGAGGGAATTGGATTGATAGCGATGAAGCCTTGATTCCACTAACATTCTGTGACCGATGACCATTGGCACAAGCTGATTTTAGGTAGAAAAACAGATGTGAACAAATAAGAAGCCATATGCCCAGAACCTAAAGAGATCAGAATGAGCTTATATGAGATTTGGCTATAAACCTGAAGAAATCCCTCCACCAGGTCAATGAGAACTCTAGGTTTCCTCTTGTTTCTAAGTTAGTTTGGTATGTTTCATCACTGGGAATTTCTAGGACACATCCATGGAACTGAGGGTCTATGTTCTATACATAGTGAATTCTCATTATTCACTTTGAAGTCACCATGAACACTAAATTTAAAAAATACCAAACAATTGCCCCTGGAGGAAGTACAGGGTTAACTTCCTGCAAGCCTCCCATCACAAAATTTTCATTGACCAAATCATATTTAAGGTTTTTTAATGTTTATTTCCGTTGAAGACACCTTGTTTAATGTATGTGTGTGTGTGCCTAGCACTCGGTTGTGTCCGACTCTTTGCAACCCCGTGAGCTGTTTAATGTATATGGTGATTCAATAACAAATTCACAGCCAACAACACTATAACTCGTGTCCTAAAGAAGCTTGTCAATCACTTGGGTTTTCTCCATGAGACTCATCCATTGCAGTTTTCTTGCACTCGGAAACACTAGATAGCACTTCAGCCCTACTTGCTTGGGGACCATTTTAAATGTCAAAATCTCCAAGCACAAATGTGAAAATTGTGACACCAAGAGACCATGGAAAGGACATTTGCTTACAGCCCAAGAGCAGAAGGCAGAGCATCAGCTGGTGCAGTGTCAGCTGGTAGCATGAGTCTCTAGGAACTCAAATGTTTCTGTCACTCTGCACATGTCCACAAACAGTCACAAAAGCACAGGGAATACTGATCTGGGTGTCCTAGATGTTAGCAAGAGATGAACTTACAAATACAGAGTCTTTGAATAATTGAGGGTCCGCTGTATTTGTCATCTCACCATCAATTGAAACAGAAGACAAGAAGGAGGATGGAAATCTGGAGGAAAGAACATTTGTGAACTTTAAGAGTTTTGAAAAAACATGATGCATAGTGATCATCAGATACATGTCTTTTTGGTGTCTTTAGAGGCTGGTGCTTATAATTTCCCTGATCGCTCATATTCCCCTCCCCTGCTCCATTTTCAAAGCCAGAAATGAGGGTGGGTGAGTCTTTCTTGCATCTCATCTCTCTGACTTCCTATTCTACCTCCCTCTCCCACTTTTAAGAACCCTTTTAATTTTACTATGCCCACACAGACAATCCAGAGTAATCTTTCCATCTCAAGAACCTGAAGTTAAAGACTTCTCCAGGGCCTCTTTTGTCACGTACTGTAACACACTCAGTTTTCAGAGAATGTGGACATCCTTGGTAGCCCATTACTCTGTCTTACCACAGTGTTTAAAATGCATACATATAGTTATGTATAAACTATACTTCAATTTAAAAAATAGTTTTTCCAAGAATAAAAAAATATGTTGGACAGAAATCTTGATAAAAACCTGAGAATATCACTTATCTTCAGAAGTCTTCACCAATATTTACAACAGAAGCCAATGGAATCCAAACTACTAAAAGTTAATTCATAGCTCACTAGATGCTTTAGTCGCTAAGTCATATCTGACTCTTTGGTGACCCCATGGACTGTAACCCACCAGATTTCTCTGTCCGTGGGATTTCCTAGGCAAGAATACTGGAGCGGGTTGCCATTTCCTTCTCCAGGGAATCTTCCCGATCCAGGGATTGAACTCACATCTGCTGCATTAGCAGGAGGGCTCTGTACCACTCAGCCACCTGGGAAGCCCAGCTCACTAATTGGTCAAACATAAATAATCAGTCCAATTTAGGAAGAAATCAACTATCCAAGCTTTTGTTCTGACTTAGCTGAAGGACATATGCAAAGTCTACATAAGATATAATGTAGTATGCAAAAATGCTAGGCAGCCTAAGAACCAATTCATCTGTGTTTATCTCATGCTCCTTATGCTTCCTTACCCAGGAGACTGTTCACTGGTATTTGATGATATGGATCATTTAATTTGCAGTTAACTTTGACTTTGAACTGGATAAACAAGCCAAGAGATAAATCGCAATCTCAATCTTAAAGGCTTTAATTTTGAGCTTCCTCCTTAACTATGCAGTTGACTGAAAAGTTTGTGAAACTAAAATGTTTTTTAAAGGCACAGATATTAGGTGAAAGTAAAATAATGAATGATGTAAGAGTGTTATCAGCCTTATTTTTAAAGGTATTTTAGTTACTGCTTTGTTTGCATTCAAATATATTCACAACAGATACCTGCTACCTAGATTAAAAGTATTTACCTAATAAGAAAGTAAATACTCTACCATATGGTCTCAGATATACTTGCACTATTCTGCCAACATGTATTGTCATACTCGCTCAAGGAAAAAGAACTCAGTGGATTAAGCTAAGAAAACAACAAAAAGTGAAAAGTCATACCTTTGGCACTATGCCAGCTTAATCCTGCTTACTCAGGCACCTGCTGCCCTGCTAGAGATCTGGGTCATCTTGATTAAAGCAGAGCCCCTAAGAGTGGATATTGCACCAAAGAGCTTCCACTGGAAAAAATATTGCTTCGCCACTGGTTATAAACAATACTGAGTCTGAATATTGGGTTTTCCAGGTAAGGAGAATATCCATGTGTACCATTTGCCAAGTGTCTGAGCACACGAAATCCTTTTGGTCTCAGAAGTTCAAGGAGAAAGGGGTCTTTATGGGCCTGAAATGTAGCCCTAAAAGTAAAAATTCAGGCACTGACATTGGTAGACAATCACTTAGATAGGACACGTCACTCTGTGATTCACACTACCGCTAAGTGAGAGAGATCAAGTGTGCACCCAGGCAGCCTGACTCTCATGGGATTAATTAGTATTTGTACCATTTGTTGCACAACTCTGTGGCTTCCCAAGCCTCAGAAATCATGGTCATGTGTACTGTCACATTAAAAAAGTCTGTGTCCTCTCTCCATGCATTGAGCTGGGGCAGGCGGAAAAAACACAGTGCTCGTGGGCTGGATGATATCCTGAAATGCCATGAGGGTCCAATCACAGACTGGCTCCAGCTCAAAGGGCCCCAAAGAGGTGCAAACATCCTAGGAAACTGTTTTCATCCCAGCAAGAATTTCCAGGCCACACTTAGGTAGTGTGATAACTCCAGAAGCATCCCAGATTCAGTAGGGTAATCCAGGAAATAGAAACAAAATTCCACTAAAAAAAAACACACTCAATTCCCCACATGAGTCCACAAGGGATGTCAAGCATATTGGGAGAGCCAGCACTTCTTGGACTAGACAGACTTTAAGAAAGGTGGAATACTGGGACTTCCCCAGCGGCTAAGAATTCGCCTTCCAATGCAGGGAGTTCCATCCCTAGTCTGGGACTAAGATCCCACAGGCAGTGAAGCAACTAAGCCCAAGCACCACAACTACTGAGCCCATGACTGCTGGAGCCCATGCACCACAACTAGAGGGAAGACCACCCCACAGATAAGACCTGGAGCAGCCAAAAATTAATTAATTAATTTAAGTTACTTTTTTTTAAAAAAGAAAGATGGTATAAGATTCAAGGTGATGCATCTCCTCTAGCTTCTCTTGTTTTCCAAGCTGAGGGGTCACGGACAGAGTTAAAAGTCCCAAGAATACTCCAGCCTAAGATAAGGGATAACATGTGTGTGTGTGTGTGTGCGTGCATACATGCACTTAGTTGCTCAGTTGTGTCTGACTCTCTGCCACCCCATGAACTGTAGCCCGTCAGGCTCCTCTGTCCATGGAATTTTCCAGGCAAGAATGCCAGACTGCCTATTCACTTCCTACTCCAGGGAATCTTACCAATCCAGGGATCGAACCTTGGTCTCCTGTATTGCAGGTGGGTTCTTTACCACTTCATCACCAGGGAAGCCCCACGGGATAGCTTATATCTACAGCAATTGCCTCTTACCACAGCCTGTCCTTCAGGGACATGTTATTACCACTCATCTCTTCCAGAAAGTCCATTCATTCATTCATTCAGGAAACCTTAATTGAGCACCAACTACAGGTGAAGCTAAACAGTGAAAGCTATGGTCATGTATGGATGTGAGAGTTGGACCATAAAGAAGACTGAGCACAGAAGAATGGATGTTTGTGACCTGTGGTGTTGGAGAAGACTCTTGAGAGTCCCTTGGGCTGCAAGGAGATCCAACCAGTCCATCCTAAAGGAAATCAGCCCCAAATATTCATTGGAGGGACTGATGCTGAGACTGAAGTTCCAATACTTTGGCCACCTGATGCAAAGAGCTGACTCATTAGAAAAGACCCTGATGCTGGGAAAGACTGAAGGCGGGAGGAGAAGGGGATGACAGAGAACGAGATGGTTGGATGCAACCATCAAGTCAATGAACGTGAGTTTGAGCAAGCTCTGGGAGATGGTGAAGGACAGGGAAGCCTGGCTGCTGCATCCATGGGGTCACAAAGAGTTGGACACAACTTAGTGACTGAACAACAATGGGTGAAGCACTGCACCAGTGTGGGATCACTGTTGTGAACTAGACAGACCAACCAGCCCCTGATGGGTTGGAGCTTGTATTACAGTTGAAGTAGACAGATTTATCCACAAAGCAACCAATATAAATCAATAAATAGGAGAAATGGGTGATTAAAAGGTTAAAGAAAAATTTCACTTTGCTTGAAACTAACACAACATTGTCAATCAAATATACTATAAATAATTTAATTTTAAAATTTTAAAATGAATTTTCAATCAATTATTTAATGAATTACAGTAGGAATAAGTGTTGAGAAGAAAAATCATTCAAGCGCAAAAGAGAAATTAATTAAAGGATGAGATGAAGCCAGCTTTTTTTGAAGAAATGGAAGAAGAGTGCCCAGGGAGTGGGAAGAATAATTTATGCTCCTAGTGCAGGTAGTCATCCCACTCCCAAATTTACAGGAACCATGTTCCACCACCAGTGCCCCTTGGTCTTTCCTGAAAGGAGAATAAAGTGTTTGCAAAATGACCCTTGAATATGACTTTACCTCCCCTTTTCAAGACCTCAAACGGAAACCTCCATTTACACACCTTGACCTCATGAGGAGGAAGTACAGTGTGAAGACCTGAACAGCCCCCAAACCCAGACTCTGGCCGTGACTCAACCTTCCAGGACATGCCCTAGATAACTATGCCTCCATCCACATCGCTAGTCTGGGCTTCTGTAAACTGCAAGCGTTGGATATAAAGTCCCTTTCATCGTTCATGCAATTGGTGATTAGCTGACAACTGCAAGCTTGTGTTACCCCTCAATCATTTTTACTGCATCACATAAACCATATTATAAGACATAATTTCTAATCCAGATTGTTGGCTTTTAAGAGCTCACCCTTGTGGTTTTTTGAAATGGGTAAAATAGGGGACCACTTCAAATGGTCCCTCAACCCCCACATCCCAACTAAGCAAATGACTTTCCCATAAATGTCCTACCTTGCACTTGCCCATCTGATTTGTCCTTACCAGTGAGTTGACTTCTCATTTTCCCATATTATTAATTCATTTGGCATTCCCCCCGCCTCCCAAATGTTATTCATGCATGGATAAGATGTCTCCTTTGGAATTTCCTTCTTCCATCATTTTCCCTTCTCCCCAGACAGACTGAACCACCTGTCAATATCAGACTCCAGGGAAGCTACTTCCAAACTGACAGTACAGTACACTGCACCAGCACGGGGCTTTATAGGCAATTTCAACTAAGGCGCTCTAGTTCCCAGTGGAGGCCCCCAAGTGTTCCAAACCGGGTCAGATCTTGTACTGTAAAAGGCAAATTTTATCATCCCATTTATAGTAAGTCAAAAATAAGCACAATTTAGCTATAATGTTAGATCTCAAGAGAGCAATTATTAATGGAGAGAGAAAAGGGGTAGGTGATTGGGCCAGTATTGTTCTGGGGGCCAATATTGTTCCAGAATGGTGTTCAAAGGCTTGTCCACTTTGATAACTCACCCAACTACACACTTAGGATTTTTATACTTTCTTGTATGTATGTTATATTTAAAGTTCAAGAAAAAAGAAAAAGCCAAAACCACTCACCATACTTCACATAGTATCAAAACCTACATTGATAATTTCTCCATTATAGAGAGCAAACTTGGAGCTAGACCCCCTATTTTAATGCTATTTTATTGCTGTGTTCTTGCCTTGTTTATAATACGATAATGACCATGGTACCTAGGCCTGTTCTGAGCATTGGATGGGTTACCATCTATAAAGCCCTTAAACAAATGAAAGAAAGTGAAAGTCGCTCAGTCGTGTCTGACTCTTTGGGACCCCATGGACTGTAGCCTGCCAGGCTCCTCTGTCCATGGAATTCTCCAAAAAAGAAACTAGAGTGGGTTGCCATTCCCTTCTCTGGGGGGATCTTCCTGACCCAGGGATTGAACTTGTGTCTCCTGCATTGCAGGTAGGTTTTTAACCATCTGAGCCACCAGTGAAGCTCTCATACCACCAAGAGCAGTATTTAAATACCACTTCTCATGTCTACAAAAGATGACCAGAGTCCTTACTAGACTTTAACAGTGCAACCCTTAGGCATAGGGTCTTAGCCTGAGGTGTCCTGGAAGGTCCAGACCCAGCCTACCTGGTCCCATGAACCTCAAACTAAGTCAGTGTCACCCAATCAATGTCACCATAATTCACCCAGTTGTTAAAGCTGAAAACCTAAGGGTAATTTGGATTCTTGCTTTTCCACCCTTATTCATTCAGTCAAGTGTTGTCAATTGCAGGTCCAAGTCTGCCTTCTTCTCTTGCCTGGACTCCTTCCCACCTCGTCTGCCTGCTCAACACTTGCTTTCTCCTACACATTTGTATGCAGCTACCAAAAATAATCTTCCGAAATATAAAACAAATGATATTATTATCCTCCTCAAAACCCTTGAATGGCTTCCCATTACACTTTAGAGAAGGCAAGATTGTTTCAATCCTTTGCTATGGTCCACAATAACTTCTGCCTGGTTCTCACCTTCATGGAGTACCCTATTTTACAGATAAGGAAACCCAGGCACAAAAAGTTTTAGAAACTTACCACCCAGACTTCCCTGGTGGTTCATGGTTACGACGCAGCATTCCCAATGCAGGAAGCCTGGATTCAATCCCTGATCAGGGAACAAGATCCCACACACTGCAA
The DNA here is from genome assembly GCF_963930625.1 of Muntiacus reevesi. Lineage (NCBI taxonomy): Eukaryota > Metazoa > Chordata > Mammalia > Artiodactyla > Cervidae > Muntiacus > Muntiacus reevesi. Next base: position 124,178,122 of record NC_089251.1, read on the forward strand.
CCAAGACCCGGTACAGCCAAATAAATAAATAATTTTTTTTTTAAAAGAAGAACAGAGAAACTCACCACCAGGATTACAAAGCTAGAGAGGGATGGAGGCGGCTCTGAACTCTGATTGCAGAGCCATCACACTTGACCCCCATACTAACAGTTACAAGTTTTCTCCTGCCCCAAGGTCTGCACTCAAACACTGAGCACGCATACATAGTCTTCACTCAGGCTTTTCCCCTCTACTGAGAACTCCTCTTTTGGTATTGGATTTATTCTTACTCTTTAAATCCCAATTTAAGTGCCATTCTGTCAGAGGTTTGCCCTGACCATGCTATGCAAAGTAGGCACCTCCCATCATTAGCTTCAGCCTTTTGTATGTTTTGTTATTCAGTCACTCCATCATGTCCGACTCTTTTCGACCCTGTGGACTGCAGCACGCCAGGCTTCCCTGTCCATCACCATCTCCCAGAGCTTGCTCAGACTCACATCCATTGAGTCGGTGATGCCATCCAACCATCTCATCCTCTGTCGTCCCCTTTTCCTCCTGCCTTCAATCTTTCCCAGCATCAGGATCTTTTCTTATGAGTCAGCTCTTCGAATCAGGTGTCCAAAGTATTGAAGCTTCAGCTTCAGCATCAGTCCTTCCAATGAATATTCATGATTGATTTCCTTTGTATACTTTGCAACACTTATGCTAATGTCAATTATTTGGCCCACTCACTTGTTTTCCTCTGCCTTTGTCCTTAGTACCCAAGCCCCTTGAGGACAGGCATCATGTCTACCTTATTCTCTGCTAGTTCTCTGGTTTCTGGGACAGAGTAGTGCTTGACAAACACTAAGTGGATGAAGGACATGTGATTTCCACACTAGAGGATAGTTATCACCTAACAAGATGGAGGATTATCCCAGCACTTAGCTCACTGTTTTTTGTTTTGTGGTTTTTTTCTATTCTTTCAAGTATTAACAGAAGAAGTTCTGTTATGTTGTGAGTTTCTTCTTTATTTTATATCAATTTTATCTTTTCAAACATGCATTTATTCAAAACACTCCACAAAACAATGTTCCACAGATTCATGAAAATTACATTCTAATGAAGATAGACAGGAGACGTCAGACAAAATAAAGAAGTAAAGCATAGAGTGCATTCAAAGGTGATAGCTTCTATGGATAAAAAAGAAAAAGCATGTGCTATGTCCTCTACATACTGGTGGCACCCATGGATTTTTACCACTGGTTTTCATGTGCTTATGTAGTAAGTTCCCTTCCACATCCCCTCAAGCCTTAGTCATATGACTTGCTTTGGCCAATGCGAATTAGCAAGGATGATACAAGCAGAAGTTCAAAAAGTGCTTGCATCTTAGGTCTTGACTTTTTAGAATGCTTCTTCCATGGAAGCCAGCCACTACGCTGCAAAGAAGCTTGGACTAGACTACTGAATCAGAGACGCCACAGAGACAGGCGCCCTGGAGGAGAAGAAGCCATCCTGCATGTTCAAGCCCTAGCCAACATCCCAGTTGAATTTAGTTGCAGTCAGACCACACAGGTGGACCAGAGTCCCAAACCTGGTGGCAGAAATCCTACTGCCCAAGCAAGCTAGCTAACCTCTCAGGGTTCCTGCTTTCTCATCCACAAAAACTGGCTTTTGAAAGAGGTGACCTCTAACCTCTCTCTTAATTCCAACTTCCTAACATTTTAGATGTTTTAAATTTAAGTGAAACATATAGACTATATCAGTTTCATCATGGAAAAGCAGAGTCATGAGGTGAAATAACCTAAATTGCCTCCAATGAGCTACTGTGATATCTTAGGTATTTCTGTTTCTCTTTCCAAAGACAAGATGAGCTTTTGGGTGGGCCTCAATAAATAATATACATCCTTCTGCCCTGTTCTTTCTTCTCTTTTTTTTGCTTACTCATAATTTCCACAGAAATTTTAGTGCTGAAAAAGTAAACACAAGATCATTGCTCTAAGGCCTGGTAAGAGAGGAAAAACATGACTAGAAAAGTGAAAATTTTCACATTTAAAACAAATTTTTATAGGCAGGTTTGAAAAAAATGCATTGAGGGAATTCCCTGGCAGTCCAGTGACTTAATGGACATGAATCCGAGCAAACTCTGGGAGATGAAGAATGACAGAGATGCCTGGTGAGAATCAGACATGACTCAGCAATTAAACAACAACGACCAGCAACTCTGAGCTCTCATTGCTGAGGTCCCGGGTTGGATACCTGGTCAGGCAACTAAAATTTCACAAGCTGCACAGCACTACCAAAAAAAAAGAAAGAAAGAAAAGAAAAATATGTTGATGTCCACACCAAGTCAATGTTTCTCCCCTGGGCTGTATAGCACACATTTTCTGCATAGCATGAGTCTTCTTTACCATTTGGTCATCTGAAATGAAATCATTCAGGGGCCAAGGTATTTGAAAATCTTACTGCTAGTCTTTCCTGCATTAGGTTCCAGGAAGAGGGGTTGAAACTCACCAGCAACCGCAGAAAGTGATAAGGGAAAACTCAAGAGAACTGGATGAGGAAAAAAAAACCTTGTCCATAGAGAGAATAATCCACCATAAATTAAATCAACCAGAGCTATTGTAATTCTTGTCCAAATTCCTGTTGAAACTGAAATCCAAGGAGAACCTAACTGTAAGAAATACAACGGCAGTGGGGTTTGAGAGGTGTCTGTGGAATAAACCATTCAGGGAAGACTGGGGGGATGCCCCTGGGAAAATGGGTGGGAGATGAAGAGAAAAGCAGAGCTCTGTGAAAAGAGAAGACATGCCAGTTTCTCAAGGTATCTAACAGAGAAGGAAAAGAAAGTATTTTTGTCTCCTCTCAGATATACTTGTGTAGAAAGGAGACTAGGTTATATATATATAACCTCTCTAGGTTATATAGGAGCAGCAAAGATTATCGCACTTGTTCTTAAGTCAGTCACCTGTTGCTGAGTAACAAACCATCCCCAAACTTTGTGGCTTAAGATAGTAATAGTGTATTATTTTTTACAGAGTATCTCATGGTATTTTCACTCCGAAGGTTCTTCTGATGTTTTGCCTCTTTCATGCTCTGTATGCAGCTGAAAGGCTGGTCCGGTTATTTAATAGAAAGTCCAAGATGACTCAGTCAAATGTCTGGCGGGTAGTGTGGCTGTCTGCTAGTGCGTCTTACTTCTCCTCCCGGTGGTCCTTCATTCTCCAATCAGCTGGAACTGCTCCCTATCCGGGGGCCCCGGGGTTGTATTCTGAGAAAACAAGCAGGCAATTGCAGGGTCTCTTGAGCTTTAGCCCTCAGAATTCTCACAGTGTCACTTCTGCCACATTCTATTGGTCACAGCAAGTCCCAAAGCCACCCCAGGATGAAGGGGTATTTTCAAATATCGCTCCACCTTTTGATAAGAGAAGTTTCAAAATCTTGAGCAAGATTTTTCAATTCACCATGGAATCTACCATTTCAGCCCTCTGCATTGTCACAAGCAAAAATTATCATAACACTCTGATGGACCGCTGAATGAGAGTTAACTCTGTGTTACTTGGTGGAATTCCCAATGATTCCAAGTTTGAGTACAGGCAGCCTGCAAATGGTTGGAGGATCAGTGGAAAATAATGAGCTCATGGTACATTAGGGGTTGAAATTTATAATGAACATCACAAGAACTTGCAATGATATCTGGAAAACCAAGTACACATCTTTGAAAATTATCTCATTTAAAATGGAAACTCTCATCACTTGATGAGCAAAAATTCTTTCAAGAAATTTCTGATAAAGTTAACTATTATCATTAATGCTTGTATAATTATCTCTTTTTAGATTATTGGCTGTGATGAATCTCTCTTACTTTAATAAGTGAATTCTTCATTATTTAAAAGAAAAAAAAACACAGACTCTGGATAATAATACCATGTTTATTTTTGTGAATAGGCTTAAATCCCTCCCTTTAGAAAATGAATACAAACAGGCTGCCTGCCTGTTGAAGTTCCTTTCAAAAGCATAAGCTACTCGGTTGGGCTATGCCAGGTTATATTTGTTTTGCCCTCAAGCAATATAAGCTCTACATATGTTCACAAAACTCAGTATACCCAGTTCTTTATAAGGTGTCCTCTTGGAACAATCCAGTGTGATGCCTCTAATCCTAAATCAGAATAGACAATATATCTCTGGTTACCAATTTCTTAAATATACAGTAAAAAAAAAAAAACAGGGAAGTAGTAATAATTCTTAATGTGTTACTTGATGCAAACATCTTGAAAAACCAACTAGATTGTTTTGTTAAATAAATCCAACCTTATAGATCATGGAATTAGCCCTAAACATATGAAAAACATATGCCCCAATCAGTAATGCTGAAGAAGTTGAAGTTGAATAGTTCTATGAAGACTTACGATGTCTTCTAGAACAAACACCAGAAAAAGATGTCCTTTTCATTATAAGGGACTGGGATGCAAAAGTAGGAAGTCAAGAAATACCTGGAGTAACAGGCAAATTTGGCCTTGGACTACAGAATGAAGCAAGGCAAAGTGCTAATAGAGTTTTACCAAGAGAATGCTCTGGTCAAAGCAAACACTTTCTGCCAACAACACAAACACAAGAGAAGACTCTATACATGGACATCACCAGATGGTGAATACCAAAATCAGATTGATTATATTTTTTGCAGCCAAAGATGGAGCAGTTCTAATCAGTCAGCAAATAAGACCAGGAGCTGACTGTGGCTCAGATCATGAACTCCTTATTGATAAATTTACACTTAAATTGAAGAAAGTAGGGAAAACCACTAGACCATTCAGGTATGACCTAAATCAAATCCCTTACAATTATACAGTGGAAATGAGAAATAGATTTAAGGGACTAGATCTGATAGACAGAGTGCCTGAAGAACTATGGATGGAGGTTCGTGACATTGTATAGGAAGCAATGATCAAGACCATCCCCAAGAAAAAAAAAATGCAAAAAGGCAAAATGATTGTCTGAGGAGGACTTACAAATAGCTTTGAAAAAAAGAGATGCAAAAGGCAAAGGAGAAAAGGAAAGATATACCCATTTGAATGCGGAGTTCCAAAGAATAGCAAGGAGAGATAAGAAAGTCTTCCTCAGAATCAACCTGCCTGACTTCAGGCTATACTACAAAGCTACAGTCATCAAGACAGTATGGTACTGGCACAAAGACAGAAACATAGATCAATGGAACAATATAGAAAGCCCAGAGATAAATCCACGCACCTATGGACAACTTATCTTTGACAAAGGAGGCAAGAATATACAATGGAGAAAAGACAATCTCTTTAACAAGTGGTGCTGGGAAAACTGGTCAACCACTTGTAAATAATGGAACTAGAACACTTTCTAACACCATACACAAAAATAAACTCAAAATGGATTAAAGATCTATTGTAACACCAAAAACTATAAAACTCCTAGAGGAAAACATAGGCAAAACACTCTCTGATGTAAATCATAGCAGGATCGTCTAAGACCCACCTCCCAGAGTAATGGAAATAAAAGCAAAAATAAACAAATGGGACCTAATGAAACTTAAAAGCTTTTGCACAAGAAAGGAAACTATAAGCAAGGTGAAAAGATAGCCTCCAGAATGGGAGAAAATAATAGCAAATGAAGCAACTGACAAAGAATTAATCTCAAAAAAATACAAGCAACTCCTGCAGCTCAATTCCAGAAAAATAAGCGACTCAATCAAAAAATGGGTCAAAGAACTAAACAGACATTTCTCCAAAGAAGACATACAGATGGCTAACAAACACATGAAAAGATGCTCAACATCACTCATTATCAGAGAAATGCAAATCAAAACCACAATGAGGTACCATCTCACACTGGTCAGAATGGCTGCTATCAAGAAGTCTACAAACAATAAATGCTGGAGAGGGTGTGGAGAAAAGGGAACTCTCTTACACTGTTGGTGGGAATGCAAACTAGTACAGCCACTATGGAGAACAGTGTGGAGATTCTTTAAAAAACTGGAAATAGAACTGCCATATGACCCAGCAATCCCACTGCTGGGCATACACACTGAGGAAACCAGATCTGAAAGAGACACGTGTACCCCAATGTTCATCACAACACTGTTTACAACAGCCAGAACATGGAAGCAACCTAGATGTCCATCAGCAGATGAATGAATAAGAAAGGTGTGATACATATACACAATGGAATATTACTCAGCTACTAAAAAGAATACATTTGAATCAGTTCTAGTGAGGTGGATGAAACTGGAACCTATTATACAGAGTGAAGTAAGTCAGAAAGGAAAACACCAAAACAGTATATTAACGCATATATATGGAATTTAGAAAGATGGTAACAATGACCCTATATGCGAGATAGCAAATGAGACACAGATGTAAAGAACAGACTTTTGGACTCTGTGGGAGAAGGCAAAGGTGGGATGATTTGATAGAATAGCATTGAAACATGTATATTATCATATGTGAAATAGATTACCAGTCCAGGTTTGATGCATGAGACAGGGTGCTCAGGGCTGGTGCACTGGGATGACCCTGAGAGATGGGATGGGGAAGGAGGTGGGAGGGAGGTTCAGGATGGGGAAAACATGTACACCCATGGCTGATTCATGTGAATGTATGGTAAAATCCACCACAATATTGTAAAGTAATTAGCCTCCAATTAAAAGAAAAAGAAAAAAGAAAGCCTTCCTCAGTGATCAATGCAAAAAAATAAAGGAAAACAGTAGAATGGGAAAGACTAGCAATCTCTTCAAGAAAATCAGTGATACCAAGGGAACATTTCATGCAGAGATGGGCACAATAAAAGACAGAAATAGTATGGACCTCACAGAAGCAGAAGACATTAAGAAGAGGTGGCAAGAATACACAGAAGAACTGTACAAAAAAGATCTTCATGACCCAGATAACCACAGTGGTGTGACCACTCACCTAGAGCCAGACATCCTGGAATGGGAAGTGAAGTGGACCTTAGGAAGCATCACTACAAACAAAGTTAGTGGAGGTGATAGAATTCCAATTGAGTTATTTCAAATCCTAAAAGATGATGCTATGAAAGTGCTGCACTCAATATGCCAGCAAATTTGGAAAACTCAGCAGTGGCCACAGGACTGGAAAAGGTCAGTTTTCATTCCAATCCCAAAGAATGGTAATGCCAAAGAATGTTCAAACTACTGCACAATTGCACTCATCTCATGTTAGCAAACTAATGCTCAAAACTCTCTAAGCCAAGCTTCAACAGTATGTGAACCATGAAATTCCAGATGTTCAAGCTGGTTTTAGAAAAGGCAGAGGAACCAGAGATCAAATTGCCAACAACCACTGGGATCATCGAAAAATCAAGATTTCCAGAAAAACACCTATTTCTGCTTTACTGACTATGCCAAAGCCTTTGACTGTGTGGATCAAAACAAAGTGTGGAAAATTCTTCAAGAGATGTGAATACCAGACCACCTGACCTGCCTCCTGAGAAATATATATGCAGGTCAAGAAGCAACATTTAGAACTGGACATGGAACAACAGACTGGTTCCAAATCGGGAAAGGAGTACATCAAGGCTGTATATTGTCACCCTGCTTATTTAACTTATATGCAGAGTACATCATGAGAAATGCTGGACTGGAGGAAGCACAAGCTGGAATGAAGAATGCCAGGAGAAATATCAATAACTTCAGATATGCAGATAACATCACCCTCATGGCAGAAAGCAAAGAAGAACTAAAGAGCCTCTTGATGAAAGTGAAAAAGGAGAGTGAAAAAGTTGGCTTAAAACTCCACATGCAGAAAACTAAGATCATGGCATCTGGCCCCATCACTTCATGGCAAATAGATGGAGAAACAATGGAAATAGTGACAGACTTTATTTGGGGGGGGGGGGGGGCTCCAAAAGCACTGCAGATTGTGACTGCAGCCATGAAACTAAAAGATGCTAGCTCCTTGGAAGAAGTTATGACTAACTTAGACAGCATATTAAAAAGCAGAGACATTACTTTGCCAACAAAGGTCTGTCTAGACAAAGCTATGGTTTTTCCAGTAGTCATGTATGGATATGAGAGTTGGACTACAAAGAAAGCTGAGCACTGTAGAATTGAAGCTTTTGAACTGTGGTGTTGGAGAAGACTCTTGAGAGTCCCTTGGACAACAAAGAGATCCAACCAGTCCATCCTAAAGGAAATGAATATTCATTGGAAGGACTGATGTAGAAGCTGAAACTCCAGTACTTTGGCCACCTGATGTGAAGAACTGACTCATTGGAACAGACTCTGATGCTGGGAAAGACTGAAGGTGGGAGAAGAAGGGGACGACAGAGGATGAGATGGTTGGGTGACATCACCAACTCAAGGGACATGAGTTTGAGGAAGCTCTGGGAGTTGCTGATGGACAGGGAAGCCTGCATGCTGCCGTCCATGGGGTCGCAAAGAGTCGGAGACGACTGAGTGACTGAATTGAACTGAACTCAATATGAAAAGGTCTTGTAGGTCTTCATAGAACCGTTCAACTTCAGCTTCTTCAGCATTACTGATTGGGGCATAGGCTTGGATTACTGTGATATTGAATGGTTTGCCTTGGAAACGAACAGAGATCATTCTGTCGTTTTTGAGATTGCATCCAAGTACTGCATTTTGGACTCTTTTGTTGACTATGATGGCTACTCAATTTCTTCTAAGGGATTCCTGCCCACAGTAGTAGATATAATGGTCATCTGAGTTAAATTCACCCATTCCAGTCCATTTTAGTTCACTGATTCCTAGAATGTCGATTTTCACTCTTGCCATCTCCTGTTTGACCACTTCCAATTTGCCTTGATTCATGGACCTAATATTCCAGGTTCCTATGCAATATTGCTCTTTACAGCATCAGACCTTGCTTCTATCACGAGCCCCATCCACAACTGGGTATTGTTTTTGCTTTGACTCCATCCCTTCATTCTTTCTGGAGTTATTTCTCCACTGATCTCCAGTAGTATATTGGGCACCTACTGACCTGGGGAGTTCCTCTTTCAGTATCCTATCATTTTGCCTTCTCATATTGTTTATGGGGTTCTCAAGCCAAGAATACTGAAGTGGTTTGCCATTCCCTTCTCCAGATGTCCTTTTCATTATAGGGGACTGGAATGCAAAGGTAGGAAGTCAAGAAACATCTGAGTAACAGGCAAATTTGGCCTTGGAGTACAGAATGAAGCAGAGCAAAGGCTAATAGAGTTTTGCCAAGGGAACACACTGGTCATAGCAAACACCCTCTTCCAACAACACAAGAGAAGACTCTACACTTGGACTTCACCAGATGGTCAACACCGAAATCAGACTGATTATATTCTTTGCAGCCAAAGATGGAGAAGCTCTATACAGTCAGCAAAAACAAGACCAGGAACTGACTGTGGCTCAGATCATGAACTCCTTATTGCCAAATTCAGACTTAAACTGAAGAAAGTAGGGATAACCACTAGACCATTCAGGTATGACCTAAATCAAATCCCTTATGACTATACAGTGGAAGTGAGAAATATATTTAAGGGACTAGATCTGATAGAGAGCCTGATGAACTATGGATGGAGGTTCATGACACTGTACAGGAGACAGGGATCAAGACCATCTCCATGGAAAAGAAATGGAAAAAGGCAAAATGGTTGTCTGAAGAGGCCTTACAAATAGCTGTGAAAAGAAGAGAAGTGAAAAGCAAAGGAGAAAAGGAAAGATATTCCCATTTGAATGCACAGTTCCAAAGAATAGCCAGGAGAGATAAGAAAGCGTTCCTCAGCGATCGATGCAAAGAAATAGAGGAAAACAACAGAATGGGAAAGACTATAGATCTCTTCAAGAAAATTAGAGATACCAAGGGAACATTTCATGCAAAAATGGGCTCAATAAAGGACAGAAACGGTATGGACCTAACAGAAGCAGAAGACATTAAGAACAGGTGGCAAGAATACACAGAAGAACTGTACATAAAAGATCTTCCCGGCCCAGATAAACACGATGGTGTGATCACTCACCTAGAGCCAGACATCCTGGAATGGGAAGTCAAATGGGCCTTAGAAAGCATCACTACGAACAAAGCTAGTGGATGTGATGGAATGCCAGTTGAGCTATTTCAAATCCTGAAAGATGATGCTGTGAAAGTGCTGCACTCAATATGCCAGCAAATTTGGAAAACTCAGCAGTGGCCACAGGACTGGAAAAGGTCAGTTTTCATTCCAATCCCTAAGAAAGGCAATGCCAAAGAATGCTCAAACTACCACACAATTGCACTCATCTCACACACTAGTAAAGTAATGCTCAAAATTCTCCAAGCCAGGCTTCAGCAATACGTGAACCGAGAACTTCCAGATGGTCAAGCTGGTTTTAGAAAAGGCAGAGGAACCAGAGATCAAATTGCCAACATCCACTGGGATCATCGAAAAATCAAGAGTTCCAGAAAAGCACCTATTTCTGCTTTATTGACTACGCTAAAGCCTTCGACTGTGTGGATCACAATAAACTGTGGAAAATTCTGAAAGAGATGTAATACCAGACCACCTGACCTGCCTCTTGAGAAACCTTTTTGCAGGTCAAGAAGCAACAGATAGAACTGGACATGGAACAACAGACTGGTTCCAAATAGGAAAAGTAGCACGTCAAGGCTGTATATTGTCACCCTGCTTATTTAACTTATATGCAGAGTACATCATGAGAAACGCTGGGCTGGAAGAAGCACAAACTGGAATCAAGATTGCCGGGAGAAATATCAATAACCTCAGATATGCAGATGACACTACCCTTATGACAGAAAATGAAGAGGAACTAAAAAGCCTCTTGATGAAAGTGAAAGAGGAGAGTGAAAAAATTGGCTTTAATCTTATCATTCAGAAAACTAAGATCATGGCATCTGGTCCCATCACTTCATGGGAAATAGATGGGGAGACAGTGAAAACAGTGTCAGACTTTATTTAGGGGGGCTCCAAAATCACTGCAGATTGTGACTGCAGCCATGAAATTAAAAGATGCTTACTCCTTGGAAGGAAAGTTATGACCAACCTAGACAGCATATTAAAAATCAGAGACATTACTTTGCCAACAAAGGTCCGTCTAGTCAAGGCTATGGTTTTTCCAGTGGTCATGTATGGATATGAGAGTTGGACTGTGAAGAAAACTGAGCACTGAAAAATTGATGCTTTTGAACTATGGTGTTGGAGAAGACTCTTGAGAGTCCCTTGGATTGCAAGGAGATCCAACCAGTCCATCCTAAAGGAGATAAGTCCTGGGTGTTCATTGGAAGGACTGATGCTGAAGCTGAAACTCCAATACTTTGGCCACCTCATGTGAAGAGTTGACTTGTTGGAAAAGACCCTGATGCTGGGAGGGATTGGGAGCAGGAGGAGAAGGGGACGACAGAGGATGAGATGGCAGGATGGCATCACCGACTCCATAGGAATGAGTTTGAGTAAACTCTGGGAGTTTGTGATGGACAGCGAGGCCTGGCGTGCTGCGATTCATGGGGTCACAAAGAGTCGGACACGACTGAGCGGCTGAATTGAACTGAACTGAAAATGAAAAAAAAGAGGACACTGAGAAAAATATCTCTAAATTTATTGCTTTTATTTAAGAGGAATCTTATTTTAAACTGTTGCTGTTTAGTGGCTAAGTCATGTTGCAATCCCATGGACTGTAGCCCACGAGGCTCCTCTGTCTGTGGGATTTCCCAAGAATAACGGAGTGGGTTGCCATTTCCTTCTACAAGGGATCTTCCAACCCAGGGATTGAACTCAAGTCTCCTGCATCTCCTTCACTGAAAGCAGATTCTTTACAAATGGGCCCTCAGGGAAGCTATTTTAAATTAGTACTTCTCAAATTTTAATGTGCATAAGAATAACCCCGGAACCCTTTTAAAACACAAATTCCCAGGCAGCACCCTCGAGATTCTAATTCAGTAGGTCCCAGTGGAGCTTGAAAATTTGCATGTCTAACCATCTTTCCGTTGAAGCTGAAGCTTCTGGTCCAGGGACCACAGCTTAAGTAAGACTGTCCTAATCTCCATCAGGTGAGAAGAGTCTGCAAAAGAGAATACACTTTTCATTTTTCATCTTTGTTCAAAAATGCTACACAAGCACCCTGCAATATATTCCTCCAATACAATAACCTGTGAACCCATTTTATTTGTTATTTTATTTATTATTTATTTGTTATCTTTATCTATTGCTAAAAGTAGATTCTATTGAGATGTGGGTTGTGTTAATTTGGTTGTTGTTACTGTTACAAGTAAACCTTTCACACAGTTCCAGTAATGGCTTTTAGTGTTAAAAATCCAGATTAGCAACAATGTGTCAGATTGCCAATGTGGGAGAGTGTTTAAAGGCCAGAAATTCCATGCTCTCACACTTCACATTCTTTGCGCAGTGAGTGACTGCTGATTCTCCCATTCAGATTTGAAATCTATTTTTCAACATTCAATATGACTTGCTTTAACCAATAGAATCCACTAAAAGAGCCATTTCGTAAGTCCCAGCCCCTAAACCTCAAAAAGCCTTGCAGTTTCTGTCTTTTTCTTTTTGCAAAAGGTTTTGAAACTGCTCAATGAGGAAGCTAATCTAGCCAAGTGGAGGATGAGACACCACAGAGAACCGAGGCACCTCAGCCAACAGTTAGCACCTCCCGGGTGTGCAAAAGCAGTCATCCTGGACTTTAAGTCCCATAGACCTGAAGCTGAATGTTGTTGCATGAATGAGCTCAGGTCACATCAGTGGAGGATCTGCTCAATCAACCCTCAGAAACTTGAGAAGTAACAAAATACTATTTTAAGTCACTACGTTTTGGGGTGTTTTGTTAAGCTGTAAGTAACTGGCACAGCTATCCTGCATATTTCAGTGAATCTGGAGAAGATCCTGAGAGTCTATAACTAGGATAAGTATAATAACATGAGAGCACCTCACAGTCAGCGGTGCCTGTAGCGAACAGGCAGAGTCCCGCAGATACAAGCAGACATACTAGCGGTGACCAGTGGGGAGGGAGGAGGCGCATTCACGGATGACTCCTGAAAAAATCATCAATAATTCTTCTGTGTCTGAGGGAGTAAATAACAATAACATAGTCAAGAAAAAGACCCTCTGCTTCTCCACTTTCACCTGAGGCTGAGAAGATATGAGCAAAGCTTGCTTAGACGCAGAGTACATGATCATGTGCGACCGAAAAAAAAGCGTTTCCCAACACACAGTTAGGCAGAACGCTGGTTCTGGATGAAAAGCAGCAGATCTTTCCAGAGTAGAACCCCAAAGCTGAGCATTTACTTTTTCAAGGGAAATGGGTAGGATTTGCACTGAAGTAATAGCTTCCTCCCTATCCCTCAATCAAATGACCTGAATAAAGACATCTTATAATATTACCTTGCCTTTCTAAAACCTTTTATAAATTTTTATCTTTCATTTCCAAAGGATTTTCTTTGACCCTAGTAAGCAAGATATCAAATATTGTATTTCCCTCACTTAAAAAAAAAGTTGACTCTTAAGTCCATATTAAAACTTGCCCAACATCTAATTGATAAAGTAATCAATATCCCTTGTACTTGAATCATCCCAAGTTCAATAGATCACAGTGAGGAGATTGAGGACCTCTGGCTTCAGACAGAAAATGAGCAGCAAGGATGTCATTTAGAGTTCAGTTTCTTGCCCCATTTCCCCAGTGTATTTAGTGAGTCTGAGGTAAGACCCTGAATCTGCACTTAAAAAAAAAAGATTTAGTTGGAGGATAATTCTTTTACAGGGTTCTGTTGATTTCTGCCACACATTAACATGAATCATCCCTGGGTATACATATGTCCTCTCCTTCTTGAACCTCCCTCCCACCTCCCACCCCATCCAGACACCCCTCTAGGTTGTCACAGAGCACTGGGTAAGCTCCCTGCGTCAGACAGCAAATTCTCACTGGCTATCTAGTTTACATATGGTGATAAATATGCTCAGTGCTACTCTCCCAATTGATCCCACACTCTCCTTCCCCCACTGTGTCCACAATCCTGTTATCTATTTCTGTGTCTCTATTGCTGCCCTGCAAGTAGGTTCATCAGCACCATTTTTCTATATTCCATATATATGCATTAATATACAGTATTTGTCTTTCTAACTTCACTCTGCATAACAGGCTCTAGTTTCATCCATCTCAGTTTAGCTGACTCATATTCAGTCTTTTTTATGACAAATATTTCATTGTATATATGTACCACCATTTTATTTACTGAATCTGCACTTTTAACAGGTATCCCAAGGGGGTTCTTATGCAAGTGGTTCTCTGGTCAGTCTTTGGAAAACACTGGAGGAGTCTGAAAAGACAGTGTTGGAGTGACCTGAATCCAGCCGCAGCCCTACCCATCACTGTTGTGTGACTTGGGGCAAGTTGATGTCTCTGATAACTTACCTCAGAATCTTCATCTATAAAATGGGACCATAATAGTACTGTATTCATTTGACATAACTGCTATAACAGTGTACCACAAACTAGATGGCTTAGCAGCAGAGATTTATTGTCTCACAATTTGAGGGTCAGTAAACCTGAAATCAACATGTTGGCAAGGTTGGCTCCTTCTGAGGGGTGTGAAGGAGAATCAGCTCCAAGCGCCTCTCCTACCTTCTTCTGGTTTGCTGGTAATCTTTGGCATTCTTCGGCTTATCCATCTCTGCCTTCATCTTCACCTGGTGATCTCCCTATGTGCAATCTGTGTCCATATTCCCCCTTTCATAAGAACATCAATCGTAATTGGATTAAGGGCCCATCCAAATCCAATGTGACTTCATATTAACTAACTAATCTGCCCTATTCCCAAATAAAGTCACATTCTGAGGTCCTGGGGGGTTAGGACTTCAGCGTATGAATTCTTGAGTGACACAGTTCAATCCAGAATGTTTACACCTCTCCAAGTTGCACCTAGATAAATGTACATAACATATTTAACACATAATGCTTGGAAAGATTGAGGGCAAGAGAAGAGGGCATCAGAGGATGAGATGGTTGGATGGCATCACTGACTCAGTGATATGAATTTGAGCAAACTCTGGGAGATGGTGAAGGACAGGGAACCATGGCATGCTACAATCCACGGGTCACAAAGAGTCAGACACAACTCAGTGACTGAACAACAACTAGCATGTATAAGCCTAAATAAAAGATAGCCATTAACTAATAGTATATTGCTGTGTATGGTTGTTGTTCAGTTCCTGTCATGTCTGACTGTTTGTGACCCCATGGTTTGTAGCATGCCATGCTTCTCTGTCCTTCACCATCTCCTGGAGTTTGCTCAAATTCACACCCACTGAGTCAGTGATACTATCTAACTATCTCATCCCCTGCCACCTTCTTCTCCTTTTGCCTTCAATCTTTCCCAGCATCAGGGTCTTTTCCAATAAGTTGGCTCTTCAACATCAGGTGGCCAAAATACTGGAGCTTCACCATCAGTTCTTCCAACGAATATTCAGGGTTGATTTCCTTTAGGATTGACTGGTTTGATCTCCCTGTGGTCCAAGATACTCTGAGGAGTTTTCTCATTGTGTATATCATATGTATATTATATCTTGTGTATCCCCTTTCTATCTTTACTACAGATTGTGACATATAAATAGAATGTAAACAAGAATGCAAACATTGGCCCTTTCAAAATTCTCTTTATATACTAGAAGAATAAATGATCTGGCATGTTTTCTATGTTTTAGAAAATACAAGAAAATAGACAATTATGCAAACCCTATGAATGCACTCAGGATCTGAAAGTTTCTGGGAAACAGGGCAACTTGGTGACTTCTGCTTTAAAAAAAAAAAAAAAAAAAAAAAAAAAACACCTTTTTTTAAATGCTGCTTTTAATTATGCTACTTGGGCCCCATGGTACTGAGTGTTTTCTAATCTTTTGCCTTTTGTATAAGGGTTTTCCAATCGTTTGGAGATTTTATTTTCTTAGTTATACCTTAGTTAATAGAATTGCTGAATCACTTGGAAATTAAAGTAATCTAAAGGGTTTATTATTTAACTTGATAATTAAATTCCCCATGTTCTCTCCTAATGTGGTGCTTCATACAAAGACAAGACCCACCATTAAAAACGTAAGTAGACTTGGATAAGAACAATTCTCAGAGTAACATCTACTCTCATTATTTCCCAGCAATGTATCCACTTTGTAGATAATATGCTGAAAACTTAAACTCTTATCAAAGAGAGCAAGTGAGAGCTAAGTTACTGGCTCTGCCATTTGACTCTTTAGTGACTTTTTGTGGAAGTTTGAGAGCTCTCAAAACATGTATTTCTTGGCTGGAATGGCAAGGACAGGTAACTATGTAATGCTCCCATGTTTCCATGAAGTTATAAAAATTCCCAGCTGGGGTCATCAGCAGATGGTCAAAGTCTGACCTTTCGCAAGACTCAAGGAAATATTCACCAAACTTCTTCAGAAGTATATTGGAGGGCTTCCCTGGTGGCTCACTGGTGGCAAGCAAAGAATCACTCACCAATGCAGGAGACACAGGCTCGGCCCCTGGTCTGGGGAGATCCCACAGGCCATGGAGCAGCTAAGCCTGTGGGCCACAACTGCAGAGCCTGTACCCTTGAGCCCGGGGGCCACAGCTGAGTCCACGCTCCTGGAGTCTGTGCTCCACAATGCGAGAGGCCACCGCAGTGAGAAGCCTGTACACCACAACGAGAGAGTAGCCTCCGCTCGCCGCAACTAGAGAAAAGCCCAAGTAGCAATGAAGACTCAGCACAGCCAATAATAAATAATGCTTTTTAAAAAAGAATGACAATTGGGTATGATTTGCTCTTTACAATACCTCCCCACATAGTCCCTCAATCAAAGACCTGAGAATGATAATTTATGGTCTGCACCTTTGTAAAATCCTTTATACATTTTAAAGTTCATTCAAGGAATTGAATTTTGATCCGGTGAAGTAAGGTAAGGCACACTTTATTGGACCTTCTTTAAAAAAAAAAAGAACTCTAAAGTCTATCATTCTTTTCAGTCTCGTGGGAGACATCTATTTGTTTTAGCCAGGCCAACTTCCAGCACCTACTTACAAGTAGGTTGCCAGTCTACTTTCAGGGAAATATCTCTTTCCCACCTCCTTTGCATGTGATTGGATGGGCTGACCCCAACCCCCACCAACCAAACCTCTAGAAATGAGCATATGATTCATATTAACCAATTGGAGCATTCCATTTTCCAGGCCACAATTACTGACCCAGGAATGGACCAGTGACATTAGATGCTTCAAAGAGAACTGGCTACAGTCCCTTTATTAGAACCATTGGGAAAGATGGGTTGTTTTCCCAGAGGGTGTCAAGTTGGTATGATGTCATCCTTGTCTCCATAAGGGAGAACATGCCCAAGAATGAAACTAAAACAAAGAAAATCAGGATTAGGAATTGAGAGAGACCTTATTGGTGATGTTTAGACCTGGATTTCTCTGTGCCTGAAACACGACTGCTTGGATTTTCAAATGCTTGAGCAGATACAGATTCTCTTTTTGCCCCCTTGAAGCAATGTTTCTGTTATTTGATACTAAACTAGTTCAAGTCTCCACTTTATTGATAGCAATGAGATGTAACATTTCTGGTATTAATAAGGACAATCATGGATAGGAAGCAGACCCACTGAACTGTGATTTCCTTTTGTAATGATCTCCACACTTCTGGTCACATGATGATTTAATAAAATGTTAGTGACTGTACAAATAAATATGCTCAAAGGAATCATGTGACCTTGTAAATCAATTCATTTCCTTCCCTTTGTTCCTCCAGTTCCTCCTCAGGTCTGGTTTTCAGAAGCTCACATTGAGATAAGTACTCATGGGCAAGGGGCTGGTTTAGGCCGTGGGGAAACTGGTAACAGAAAGGAGAAAGCCAGATGGGGAAGAGGAAGGAGCCCGGCCAGGTGCAGTCTGGCAGAGTCCAGAGAGGGTGGTGCTAGCTTGGAGGGTGAGTCACAGCTCAGAGTGGTCCCCGTTTGAGGCAAGGAGTTGGGGTTTTCCTACTCCTACACTTGTCATTTGCTGGCACAGCCCCCAAAGAGTTTAAGTTTTATGCGCAACCAAAAGCATTCAATAGCCCAAGGGCAGACCCCTGAAAGGTTTCAGTGAACCTTTGGGACCTCAGTGAATGGTCCTCTCAAGAAACCATTGGAGGAAAAAAAAAAGAAACCACTGGGACAGAAGCACAGTGACAGAGGAGGAGATTCAAAGCTGGTTAAAAAAAAAAACAGACATGTCCAGGAAGATCCTCAGTATTACCTCACTTTCACCCCCCTTTTCCACTGCCAGGGACTTCAGGCAGTTTCTTAAAAAATTCATTCTTAAAGAAAAATTCATTCTTAAAAAAAAAATGGAGAAAGACTATTACCCAGGCTGTCAGTCATTATTCTTAACTTTCTGCCATTAGTTTAACATCTAATCTTTATCAATACTAGGAAGACCATATTCCACACTACTGAAATTACAACTGTTGGTCAGACTTCAAACAGTAGTACTATTACAGCTGAAAGCCAGATTCTTCCATTCCTAACTCCTCTGGCTATTTAAGTCAAGAACTTTGAAGTTTGAAATCAGTTGCAATTTCTTGGTTTCGATTCACAAATGCTCTGGGTGGCCTGAGAAGATTCGCATGTAATTTATGAACAAAGAATATGTTTTTGCTTCATCCTTCCTCAGTCTTCAATCCTTCTGTATATTTGAAAGAGCATATATTTTAGGTCTTAATACATTGTGTAGTCATGTTTCAACAAAATATGAGCATATTTTAAATCTGTAGTCCACGTCTGACAGTTGGTCGAAGGCAGAATACATAATACAGATGTATGTATATTTATACACACACATCCTCATTTTCCAAGGACATCAGATAAATTATAAAGTTATATAATTGCCATGTTATATGTATTTGTATCTATTGTCCATGATATCTATTCATCAGTATTTAAAATCATCCACATTCAATGAATTTTTGTCTACTGAATTATTTACCTTACTTTTTCCTTCCATCTCTCAAGGCATAAAATTTTAAGATTTGCTGTCTCCTTGATTGCCAGAAACTTTTCTAACACCTATATATATATGTAATTGCCAGAAACTTTTCTAACACCTATATATATATGTAATTGCCAGAAACTTTTCTAACACCTATATATATATATGTATATATATATGCCATCCATTGAATGCCTAAGAAATTTTCTACATTTTTTAAATATGCTAAGAACCTATGAATCATTTTACTACCAAGTTATAAAAGTCTGAAAACATGAGTGAGCGGATGAAAATGCCAAGGTTCCTTGGAGCATCTCTGATGACAGAAATGACTGTTTCCCTCTCTTTTACCGAGGAACACATTCTTACTATTTAAGAGAAAGGTTTCAATCATTATACTCCACTGCAGAAAGAGCTAGATACAACTATGGGGTTGGGATAAGGCAAGAGAAAGAAATTCTTAGGTTTTCTTTTGAAAAGCATTTCTCTAGATAAGCCTTGCTTGAATGAAAGAAGGCAAATAGACACTGTTGATCTCTGATTCCTAGAAGTAGAGAAAGGAAAGATAAATTGCAGGGGTAGGAAGTAGGTATCAAATCAGTCTCATTTTTCACTTATTATTCTTTTTCTGACTGGTTAAGCACTGGTCTTCACGAAAGTTCTGAGGGGCCTCATGATGCCAACGGGAATAAACTATATGAGAACAAGTCATAATCAGTTGACCATCTGCTGTAAAACTTACAGAGAATTTTCAAGGGGATGCTCTTCCAGATGAAAGAAAATCATGTTATTCCCCAAATACTAATGCCATTTTTCCCTTCCTTACTTTCTTCTTGTATGCGTTTGTGCTAAGTCACTTCAGTCGTGTCCAACTATTTGTGACCCTATGGACCATAACCCACCAGGCTCCTCTGTCCATGGGATTCTCTAGGCAAGGAAACTGGAGTGGGTTGTCATGCTCTTCTTCCAGGGGATCTTCCCGACCCAAGGAGCAAAGCTGTGTCTTTTACATCTCCTGCATTGGTGGGCAGGTTCTTTACTGTTAGTTCCACCCAGCCCTCCACCCAGCTCCAGCCCTTCCTCTTGTATGCATGTTCACAGTTCTTTAAGTCAGCATCATGGTATTATTACAAAACAAATTTGCTGTCACAACACGTCAGTTTCAGATTAATCAGTGGGCATGCTCTCCTTTACTGTGATCCCTGTCCCCCCAAAAAAGTTTTAATTAAAAAAAAAAAAAAGTTGGTACTCTAGGAAACATTCATGCCAGCTCTCCTCACTTCCATGCAAAAGTCAGTTTCCCAGACCTCCTGATTCTTTTAATCCTCATTTAACTCCTTCTTAACTCCCTACCCCAGCCTCATGCCATGGAGCAAAAACCAACCAGCTCTTAAGCACTCAAGAGAAATTTTAGATGTTTTGATCGCTTCTCTGGTTTTCCAAAAATGAAATATAATGTGTGCTTAGTCACTCAGTCATGTCCAACTCTTTGCGACCCCATAGACTGCAACATGCCAGACTCCTCTGTCCATGGGGATTCTCCAGACAAGAATACTGGAGTGGGTTGCCATGTCCTCTTCCAGGGGATCTTCCCAAACCAGGGATGGAACCCAGGTCTCCCGCATTGTAGGCAGCTGCCTGAGCCACCGGGAAGTCCATACGTACTTATATAACCATATATACATATATCCCCTTCCTTGCTGGCCAGAGGCAAATGTCACTGGATTTACATATACTTTACTGGTGCAACCCAATGGTGACTGTTCTTGTTCAATTGCTAAGTCGTGTCTGACTCTTTGTGACCCCATGGACTATAGCGTGCCAGGTTTCTCTATCCTCTATTGTCTCCTGGAGTTTGCTCAATTTATGTCCATTGAGTCAGTCATGCTATCTAACCAGCTTATCCCCTGCTGCCCTCTTCTTCTTTTGCCTTCAATCTTTCCCAGCATCAGGGTCTTTTCCAACACAGTGACTAGCAGCTTGCAATTGCATGGTGAGATTTGGGAAGCTGTTCTGAGCATGGTGCTGAATTAATTAACCCATCATGGAGGCGTCAGCATTCATTCCTCAGATTATAGGGACACACGCTCCTCACATTCAAAACTCCTGGAACCATCCTCTGATTGTTCTTGGGAGCATCCTCTGAAACCACATCCACTAGAAAAAATTGCCAGCCAAATGGGGACAGTATGAAACCTCAAGAAAAAAAACACATTTAATTGACTCCTGGGTTCAAGGCTGTAAGCAGGGAACTCAAGCTCTATCAGCCTTCAGGGTCAAATCCTACTCTGCTCTATGAGATAAAAGAACTGTGACATAAAACTGTCTGGACTGACATGTAATGCTACTCTCCATTGTAACAGAGTATTACTTTAGTCATAAGAACGTACTTAATTGTTGTTACTGAGCTCAGAACCTTAAGGGTTCTTCCAAGGATAAAGCCTATACTGTAAGATAAAAGATATTTTTAAAGTTTGGGGGAATGCCCATTATGACCTCCCACATTTTTACCTTAACTTATTGTTTACTTGTCTAGAGAATGTCACATTTGCTACCTAGATTAGTTGAGTTAGTCTTAGAGAAAAAATAATGTCCAGTATGTTACATGAAGGGTATTGCGTGCTTGTGTGTGTGTGTATCTGATTCTTAGACTCAATTTAACATATGTGTCCCGGTCCTTTTCTAAGTGTGTGTGTGTGTGTGTGTGTGTGTGTGTGTGTGTGTGTGTGTGTGGTTGCTCAGTTGTTTCTGACTCTTTGTGACCCCATTACCTATAGCCCACCAGGCTTCTCTGTCCATGGGATTTTCCCAGGCAAGAATACTGGAGTGGGTTGCCATTTCTTTCTCCGGGGGATCTTCCTGACCCAGGGATCGAATCTGGGTCTGCTGCATTCCAGGCAGATTCTTTACCATCTGAGCCACCAAGGAAGCCCCCTTTCCTGTGTACCAAACTCTGAATCTATAACTATTATCCTTTCTTTTACACCAAATCTAAAGTTATTATCCTTTCTTTTCTAAAAGCAACCACATCAAAACTCCACACATTATAGTTTTTGTAATTATAAGTGCTTAACAAATGCTGAGTGATTTCATCACCAAAAGATAACATATACAATTTTAGATTAATAATCATTCCATCCAACATTCCTTAAGATCAATAGAGACAATTGCAGGTTCTGTTTGAGTAATACTTTCCTTCATTCCCATGGCCTTATAAGGAATGTAATGAGGGAAAATATTTGTCAATATGCTATTTAAGTTGGAATAAAATTTAGTTCCCAACAACTATATGCAGTTCAGATCCTTGATACCAAAGTACTTCTTTGTGCATCTTGGTAAATTTAAGTCAGTGATCCAATATTCCTGTGCTTAGCCAGAGATTTTCTTCTCCTCCTGGTTATCTACCTTGTATCCTGAGTTTTAAGTGCTGTATCTTTTAAGTCAATTTCACATCCTGCCTTAAGGCTCTCAAACTTGTATTTCACTGATACTATAACTCTTGTTTACTGATTTTATGTCTGACTCCTAGAATTTATGGTCTTAAAAGAACTGCCAGTTAAGAGCCAATCAACTTTCAGCTCACTTTCAATGGAGAACCAAAAAATATTCCAAACACCTTAAAAGACAGGTGATTTTTTTTTTCTTTTTCTTGAATATAATTTTCTAAACACGGTGATGGAAAATTTCAGAGAACTGACACTGACTACAAAGCCCCATTGTTTTTTATTACCTATTTATTAAGGGTTCACATACATTAAAAGATTAAATGACTTCAATATGTGATTACCAGCATACTACTAAATGTAAATTATATTGTTCTGAAAATGACTCTCCAGTGCTAAAAAGTTATGAATATTGAAACAAATGCACTGAATCTTCAGTGGTCAAAGTAGACCAATACAAATATTTTCAGTGAGTGACACTTTCATAACAAAGTAAATTTTGATTTTAAAAAATTGCACTTAAATTGGGATGCCAGCTTTAACTCCGTTCAAACATTCTTAAGTATGCTTTATTAATTACGTGTGTAATTGTATTTTCCAAAGGATTTCTCCTGCGCTCCATGCAGATACTCACCACCCACCGGGACTGCGACTTTCTCACTCTTAAAAGTCTATGTACTTCATCAACTGACTTCAGCATATTCATAACTAGACAATATAAGAAACAGCACAAGTAAAATTTAGGGGACCTAGTATCTTAATACATTCTGTCCAGCCTTGACAAAATAACCAGTTGCAGCAGTGCTGGCAGCAAATAAACAGAAATGGGCTGTCAGTTTCTGCCATGTCTTTTATTTACTGTTTTGAACTTTCTGCTTTTGAGATTTGTCCTTAAAATCTGCTGCTTTATTTAATTAGGATAATGGGGAAGCCTCAGAAGGGAGGAAAGCTGAATTACCCAATTATCTGAATTAAACTAATTAGCCCTACATGATAAAGGATCCTCACCGCCCCCCTCCCAACACCCAACCCCATCGAAATTTAAAGTCCTCTCCCGTCAAATTTGGACTTTCTTTCCATCCCCAGTCCTGGTGAATGGGAATCTCATCTGCAGAAATCTAGTCCATTTTAGCAGTTAGTCTCTCTCCATCTCCCCTAGAGGGCGATCCTTCCTAATTTTAAAAGGATTTGATTCCAGTGAGAGAAAGCTGAGAGCTCACCAAACTGCAGAATTGGAAAGTAATCTCTTGCAAAGACTATGATGGCAAAAAACTCGCTGTGTTCACATCTCCTGTGACTCACCAACCAGCTGAGTCTCCGTCTTTCACATGATGCTTTCTTTTTTCATTCCCTCATCCATGAAATGTTGAACCACTTTAACTATCTTGATGTAAAGAAAGAAATTACATAATCCCCTAAAAATCCCTTTTAGCTATATAAATCCTACCATCTCCATTGTTTGGCTTTGTTTCTTAGCACTAAAATAGTAAAAAAAATAAAAATAAAAATAAAAAAAACCTTTCTGTAGGTCAAAATATTGACACATTAGGTATCTTATCTCTTGTTTCCTCTTTCTGGGCTTTTTTTCTTCTGTATGGTACTGTTTTTAGAAGCAGAACCAAGTCATATAGTAAATGATAAAAGTAGCCTTAGATTGTGGATTCACACAATACATAATACCTGTCCTTTATAAAGTTTCCAAAAAGACAAACAATTATCCAAGGGTCATTTTATTTCTCAGTGGCAGAGCCAGAATTTCTTCTTAGTTTTAAAATGTTTATCTGACATTTGCTTGCTAATCCACCTACATTCTGTAATTCCACCACTAGGCTCTCTGCAAAAACAAGAACTAAGATTTTTACTGAGCACTTTCTATGTGCCAAGCCCTGCATTAGGCACCTTATCTGAATTTTATCATGTAATCCTTAGAACAACCCAAAGATACGTTATTACCCCCTTTTACAAATGAGAAACACAAAGATCAGATACAATAAGTAACTTGTCCAAATCTCTCGGTTAGTAGGTTTCACTACAATTCAAACCATTTCTATCTACCACAGGGTTTATTTTCTCATCTCCTACTGCCTTATCAACCTGGGAAGACTGTCTCTGAAGCTTTCCTTCAAGGACAGTAAAGAAAACTCAAATAAATCTCAGGAAAAATAAAGAATCAATTTCCTTAAGATTCCCCCTGGAAAAACTGATTCATACTTAGTTTAGAAAAACTAATTTTTTAGCTTAGAAAAATTCTGTTTCCTGATTTCATAAGATATAGGGTAGTGTTTATGTTTAATCTAGCCAGAGAGACTGGATTGAAGTTTCAACTCTTTCCTTAACCAGCTGACTCATTTTTAACAAAGGCCCATGTGTGTGTGCTAAGTCACTTTAGTTGTGTCCAACTCTTTGCGACCTTATGGATCATAGCCCACCAGGCTCCTCTGTCCATGGGGATTCTCCAGGAAAGAATACTGGAGTGGGTTGCCATGCCCTCCTTCAGGGATCTTCCCAACCCAGGGATCTAACCCATATCTCTGAAGTCTCTTTCATTGGCAAGCAGTTTCTTTACCACTAATGCCAGCTGAGAAGCCCAACAAAGGCCCAGGCAATGCCAATTCTTTTTGTTTTAGGCCAAAGAAGAGAAAAGTTTGATAATGGTAACTATGAGAGGGGCTCGCCAACCTGAAAAAAAATAAACAGAAGGATAGGTTCATAATTTAAGTTGAACAGATCAGATTTTTAAAAGTCCCGTGCAAACATGCCAGTTTGGTTTTGGTTTCTGCTTGTTCAGTTTGGTGGTGTGGCTTCCATGGGTGCATAAGGAGGTTTTTCTGGGCAAGGAAAAAAGTCCACCCAGTTTAACAGGTTATGTGCATATTTCACTCCAAATGCCAAACCCCACCCCTGCCCCTTTGAAACAAAACTGAAATGCCTTATTTCTTTAAGAATGCTTGAGATACCAATGGCATCTGTGCAAATAAAAGGTAACAAATTGATTACACAAATCTCACTTCCTTTCTCTTAGATGTTTCACAAAATTCAGTATTTCATCTCAGTATTCTAACCCTGCCAGCCACTTTATGTTGCCCTCTGTCCTCAACAACTCAATCTGAACTCCAGGGGTGACCCTGTCCTTTGGAAATAATGACCTGCATCTGCAATTCAGGGGTGCATGCTAAGTCACCTCACTCGTGTCCGACTCTGCGACCCCATGGACTATAACCCACCAGGCTCCTCTGTCCATGGGATTTTCCAGGCAAGAATACTGGGGTGGGCTGCCATGCCCTTCTCAAGGGATCCTCCCAACCCAGGGATCAAACCCCTGTCTCCTGCATCTCCTGCATTGTAAGCCAATTCTTTACCTGCCAAGCCACCTGGGAAGCCCAGGTTGCTTTATATATAATTGGTTTAACTCAGCTATGAGTCCATGAAGAAATCAATTTGCTATTGATCTACATATACACATCTTTAACCCACTGCCTGGCAGCCTTTAATTTATGCCCCTAATTTTATTTTTTTAAAGTTATCTATCACATTAATACCCACATGACTTTTTTTCCCCTTATTGCAGGTGTCTCAGCCTTGTCACTATTGACATGTTGGATCCAGTAATTCTTTGTTGGGTGACTGTCCTGGGCACTGCAGGGTGTTTTGAAGAATCCCTGGCCCTCTGCCGACTAGATGTAGCAGCAAACCTCTCTCTCGGTTCTAATAACCCAAAATGTCTCCAGACATTGCTAAATTACACCTGTTAAGAACCACTGATCAACTAGTATTATCCTATAACTTTTAAATAGCATTAGATTTTTGAGTTTCATTCTAAATATTAATAGTAATTATTAAGGTGTTATTTTTACCTCAATTTTGAACTTTTCTCTGCCAGTGGATGCAGTATCCAAAACTGCATTCTCTCAGTATCCTAAACCCTTCAATCGGCATTGTTGAGTTATGAAAACCATAACCAAATAGCTGCATGACGGTATGACAGTCCAGGTCATACTGGAAAGTGAAAGTAAACTCAAGCATGGTCCAGGCACCTGCTCTGTAGTTCAGTTTATTGTACTGACTTATATGATCCGATCCTAGCAGTCTGCCTCTGTGTGTTTGTGTGTGTGTGTGTATATGTGTGTGACGTGTGCTCAGTCATGTCTGACTCTGCAACTCCTGGGCTATAGCCTACTAGGCTCCTCTGTCCTTGGAATTTTCTAGGCAGGAATACTGGAGTGGGTTGCCATTCTCTTCTCCAAGGGATCTTCCCAACCCAGGGAACGAACCCACGAATCCTGCAGGTGGATTCTTTACCACTGTGTCACCCAGGAAGCCCTCCTCTTGTGTATGCTCCCCCCAAATGCCTGCATCAGGCAGGACCCACAGAAACTTCAAGACAAAAGCAAGCAGTTGCCTAACTATAAATGATGCCATAGCTATGCACGTCAGGTACAACCCGGGCCCCAGGAAGCAGTGAATTGAACAATACTGCCTCTGTCACCTGACTGCCAAGGAAGTAAAAACAACCTGTATATTCAAAGCACAGACATCTGTGGCATTGGGGCCAGCCCTACGTCAGGTTCTGAAGTATGCCCAGGTCACTCAGGTCACATGCTTCATCTTTCAGCACCCTCCGTCATCACAAGTCCAACCTGTCTCCTACCCCAGGGGAGCTTCTGGGGCAGCCCCCACCTGGGTTTCCGGTACTAAAACATCATCTCATTTAAATGTACTTTCCTGGACCCCACTTGTAGCTGATCTCCCAAACTGACCTGTAATTACCAAGATCCAAAGTACTAAACTGAAGGCTCTGAGCCAGGTCCACTCCCATGGAACATGTATCTCTTTGGTCAGCAAGGTGTTCTGTTTTGTTTCTTTGGTCTAACTGCCAACAATTATAAACCCGGAAATTTTATCTCAAAATTCCAGATTTCCAGCTTCTCTTAAGAAACTTGCCTGTGACACCACTGGCGTTGAAACAGCTGCAGCTGAGCCATCCGACCTGTTTAGACAGGTCGGATCATGTGCTCCTGGTCCATTCCTGAGCCTGCTCCCCTCAATTCTTGGTGTTACCTGCCCTCAGCCCCCAAAGGTGTCTGAGTATGTCATCTTCTCATTTCAATCCGAGATTCACATGCCGAATCTGTAATTATTTCTGGAAAACAGGATCAGCAAGACGAATGAAAGATGTACTAAAATTGAAAACAATAACTTTTGAATGCTATTCATGCACTTTTCCTAGACATCATTTTTTCCAAACAGACAGGTAATCATGCGCCTCTTACCAAGCACCATTTTTAGGTGCTGTAGGCAAATGCCAGTCACAGTTTGAAGCACTTTACAAGAGTTCATCTAAGTCTCACAGCAGCCATTTGAAAGAGGTACCATTATGGTCCTCTAAGGGAGATAAGGAAACTGAGGCATGGATTGGTTAAGAAATGTGTTCCAATGTCAGGATCTGTGTGGCAAAGAACTTGGGTGGTCCGACTCTAGACTCCAAGCTAAGTGTGCCTTGACTTTTAACTGCCTCTCAAATGGACAGTTCTCACAATAACTCAGAAACAATGGGTATTACTATCCCACCTTTAAAGATAAGGGAATTGGCATTCAGAGAAATTAAGGAAAGTCTTCTAAAAATAGTTGTCAAAGCACTTCAGAGAAGAGACTACTCTCTCCACCAGTTTCCATGGTCAGCCTTAAGCAGTGGTGCTGGGCCTCCACTACCATGAACCACCCAGACTGCAGGCCTTTCCCCCTCCAACCCCAGACCCTAGCCAAGGGAGTGAGCAGGGGTCTGCTCTGCTCTGCTCCAGTCCCCATGCCTAGTGCAGGATCAGCACAGTCACAGGAAAGTGTCAAAGCACCGGAAGCCAAGATATGCCAAGGCAGGAGGCCACACTCCCTAGAGGGTGGGACCCACCAGGGTCCACGCTAAGTCCACTTAACTTGCCCTGCGGAGCGGTTCCTGTTCTATTGAGATGAAGAGAAAGCTGCAGAAATGGGATGGGAGAGTAGGGGTGGAAACTGGAACAGTTGGAGAAAAACTGAAACAAAAGTTACAGAGTAGTCCACCACTGGTTGGACAGAAAGAACAAAACTTAAAGGATTCAGGAAGTATTAACATCTCTCCTCCAGTTCGACCAAATCTTTATCCTCTTCTGGGTTCTCATTGAATATCACACATACTGACTTAAATGAACTCCTCTTGCACAACACATGGAATTGTTTCCTTTCAAAACACACAGTGGAGCTGAGAAGAGAGTCGTAGATTTCCCAGCAGACAAGTACTCAGCCAAAGCCCTGGAGTCATTCTAGATCCCTCTGTTCCTTTCACTTCCCAAGGTCTATCCGTGTTGGTCCAAGCAGCTCTTTTCCAAAACTTATCCCAAATGCATCTTGTCTCTATCTCAACTGCTAAAACCTTTGGCCAAACCCCAATCACCTCTCACCTGGATTATTGTCTTCACCTCCTCACTCTTTTTCAAGGTTCCCTTGTCATTTTCACCCCTCCGATCCACCTTCCAAATAACAGAATAAATATCCCTACAAAACACAAATCAGATCACATCACTCCAATAAGCGAAAACTTCCATCCTAAAGTCAAATTTCTTGCCATCCTAGAAAACTCAGTCTCTCCATCTTCACCCTCTATGTTCTCTCATTTGCTCACCACTTGGAATTCTGATCGCCTTTGCTCCTCAGACATCAAATTCATTTTACTTGCGTATACTCTGCCCCCAGCTCACTTTTCCTACATTTTCCCATTGCTATTGCCTCACTTCCTTCAACTTTCTTTTCTAATGTTATGCCCTTAGAGATTGCTTTCTTGACCATTTCTCTCTCTTTTTTAAAAATAGTTTTTGTTTATTTATTTGGCTGCGCTGAGTCTTGATTGCAGCATGCAGGATCTTTTTTAGTTGAGGCATTCGAATTCTTACTGGCTGTCTGTGGGATCTAGTTCCCCAACCAGGGATCGAATCCAGTTCCCTGCATTGGGCGTGCAGACCACCGGAAGCCCCCTTCACCACCATTTCTAAAATAGTCATCATTCATTGTCTAGCCACCAATCCCAGCCGTCTCCATTTCCTCAGGGTACTTTGCTTTCCTGTTATTGTTATTTTTCAGTACTTAGCCACTTTCCAAAATTAACTAATGTAAGTATTTGCTACCCTGTTTCTTTTCAGTCTCTCTTCACTAGAACATGATCTCTGAGCACACAGACCTAGTCTGTCTTGTTTGGGGGTGTATCTTCCGAACAAAGAACCTGCTTCTCACACAGGAGTTGCTCTGTAAATGTTTGTTTAATGAAAGAACAAAATAGCAAAATCACCGTATTTTTAGCCTTGGAGAAATAGAGTAAGAAGATAAAGAGGAAGAGGAAGGGGAACATAGTTGAGTTTTTCAAATGCCTACAAGGGGCCAAGCACAGTGCCTCAAAGGTACTAAAGTCCCTAATAAATGGTCACTGTGTTTGTTCATCCTGTACGGATCTACACACTCGATTGAACTTCATGCACTCATGGATTCTTTCATGGATTTAAGGTAGACATTAGTGTCCCCATTATACAGAAAAGGAAGCTGAGGCTGAGAGGTGTTAAATAAATGGACCAAAGAGCTGGATCACTTCATGGCAACAGGTGGGGAAACAATGGAAACAGTGGCTGACTTTATTTTCTTGGGCTCCAAAATCACTGCAGATGGTGAGTGCAACCCTGAAATTAAAAGACACTTGCTCCTTGGACAGAAAAGCTATGCCCAACCTAGACAGCATATTAAAAGGCAGACACATTATTTACCAACAAAAGTCCGTATAGTCAAAGCTACAGTTTTTCCAGTTGCCATGTATGGATGTGAGAGTTGGACCATAAAGAAAGCTAAGCACTGAAGAATTGATGCTTTTGAACTGTGATGTTGGAGAAGACTCTTGAGAGTCCCTTGGACTGCAAGGAGATCAAACCAATCACTCCTAAAGGAAACCAGTCCTGAATATTCATTGGAAGGACTGATGCTAAAGCTGAAGCTCCAGTACTTTGGCCACCTGATGGCAAGAACTGACTCATTGGAAAAGACCCTGATGCTGGGAAAGATTGAAGGTGGGAGAAGAAGGGGACGACAGAGGATGAGATGGTTGGGTGGCATCACCAACTCGAGGGACTTGAGTTTGAGCAACTCCGGGTTTTGGTGACAGATGGGGAAGCCTGGCATGCTGCAGTCTCTGAGATCACAAAGAGCTGAGTGACTGAACTGAACTGAAAGAGCTGGGAGGTGACAGAACTGACCCTGATGCCAGAGATGGTTTCCCTCCCACCAAGCTATGATTCTGACCACTGTCTCTGATATTTACTGCCATAACCTTTCATCCTTACACTTTCTCCTGTAAAAAATGAGCTGAATTAAAAAGAATGAAATAATGCCATTTGTAGGAACCTGGATGGACCTAGTGATTGTCATGCTGAGTGAAGTAAGTCAGACGGAGAAGGAGAAATATCATATGACATCCCCCCTTATACCCCTTATATGTAGAATCTAAGAAGAAATAATGGAAATGAACTTACTTACAAAACAGAGAGACCCACAGACTTAGAGAATGAACTTATGGTTGCCTGTACACACTGCTATATTTAAAATGGATAACCAACACGGCCCTACTGTAAAATACACGGAACTCTTCTCAGTTATCTGGCAGCCTAGATGGGAGGGAAGTTTAGAGTTTGGATGTATGTTTATGAATGACTCAGTCCCTTTACTGTTCACCTGGAAACTATCACCAACACTGTTAACGCCCCCCAAAAAGCTTAAAATAAATAAATAGAAATAAAACCAAGAAATGGGCTGAAAAGAACTTGCCTCCTAAATCCTAAATGTGGCCAAGGCAAGAAAACAAAACTCAAAAATTGTTTCAACCTCTTGGAAGTACAATACCCTTTGATGGCTAAGCGCCCCTTGATTATCTGGCATGTCAGAACAAATTATGTCCGTGTTGATAAAGTGAGGTCAACATGTGAACACCTGATGTGTCCATTCCTGCTCCTGTCCATCCAGCTTAGCCTCTGTATCTGTGGTCCCTAGTAAACCACACACTAGGATCATCATTTTCCCCATTGATTATGTCTTATCTTGCAAAGGGAACATAATGTGGTCAGACAGAATGATCACAGACACACTAATAAATTGACTTTTCCCCTTTGAAGAACTTTCCAGTAATCAGTTTCCTAAGGATTTGATGCTCAATTTTTTATTTTATAAAAATAGCATGCTGAGAATGAAAAACCTATTTGCTGTGTCCAGTTCTTCATGACCCCATGGACTTCAGCATGCCAGGCTTCCCTGTACTTCACAATCTCCCAGAGTTTGCTCAAACTCACTTCCATTGAGTCGGTGAAGCCATCCAACCATCTCATCCTCTGTCGCCCCTTTCTCCTCTTGTCTTCGGTCTTCCCCAGCATCAGGGTCTTTTCCAATGAGTCTGCTCTTCGAATCAGGTGGCCAAAGTATTGGAGTTTCAGATTTAGCATCAGTCCTTCCAATGAATATTCAGGGTAGATTTCCTTTAGGATTGACTGTTTTGATCCTGCTGTTCAAAGGACTCTCATGGATCCCCTTCATGGATCACTGCCTTGTTGTGGCAAAGGGGCTTGCACAACTCAATGAAGCTACAAGCCAAGCCATGCAGGGGCACCCAAGACGGATGGGTCATAGTGGAGAGTTCTGACAAAACGTGAGCCACTGGAGGAGGGAATGACAAACCACTCCAGTCTATTTGCTGTGAGAACCCCATGAACTGTATAAAAAAGAAAATGGTACAAGTATCCTGAAAAACAGATACACAATTTCTTTTAAAAAACTAACTATATACTATGACTTAGCAATTGTATTTATCCCAGAGAAGTGAAAATATATGTGCACACAAACCATGACACAATTGTTCATAGCAAACTGTAATGGAAATAACCAGCAGACTGTGGTACCTTCATGCCAGGGAATTGTGCTTAGTAATACAAAGGAATGAACTAACTGCTCATACATACAACTTGGGTGAATCTCAAGGGTATTATGTTGAGCAGCAAAAAGCCAGCCTCTAAAGGTCACATACTATAGAATTCCACTTATGTAATCACCTCAAAATGATGCACTTAAGTGGAAAACAGATTAGTGGTTGCAAAGGTATGGTCGTGGTGGGGGAGGGTCAGGTAGCAAGAGGAAACTCGCTGAGATGTTGGAATAGGTCCGTATCTGGGTTGTAGTGTTGGCTACACACATCTGCGCTGTGCTGTAGCTGCTAATTGCATTCAACTCTTTGCAACCCCATGGACTGTAGCCCAGGCTCCTCTGTTCATGGGGATTCTCCAGGTGAGAATACTAGAGTGGGCTGCCATGCCCTCTCCTCCAGGAGATCTTCCCAACCCAGGGATGGAACCCAGGTCTCCTGCGTTGCAGGTGGATTCTTTACTATCTGAGCCACCAGGAAACCCCAAGAATACCGGAATGGGTAGCCTATCCCTTCTCCAGGGGATCTTCCCGACCGAGAAATCAAACCAGGGTCTCCTGCAGGGCAGGTGGATTCTCTACGCAGGTCTTAGATTCACATAGAACTATGCGCACATGTGGTACCAGTGTCTGTCCTAGCGAGTGTTTCTCACTTGATGCCACAGTGCTTTGTACACATACAGAAAACACTTCTCAAAACATAAAAAAAAAAAAAAAAAAAAAGAAAACACTTCTCTCTAAAATCAGACATTCTAATGGAAACAATGGAGATAAACTGCTTGTATAAATTGTAACATTTGATAAATATTCTTGGGAGAGTCCCAGGAAATGCTTTTGTATTCCAAGTCAATCCAAATCAGAGCAGTATAATACATAGGTAGATATAAAAGATAAACAAGTTTGACTGTTTGAAACCTCAAGAGAGTCCCTGGTGAAATCTGAAACTGGACCCCAGAAAGGGAAAGCGAGGAGAGAGAAGAAAAGAGTCAACTTCTCCAGGCTGGTAGGTGGCTCTGAAATAAGCAAGGGACTTACGTAAGAGGTTTGTCTTGGGTGACTGCTGTGAGTCGATCTTTTCACCCGCCCACCAGAATATTGAGCTTATGTAGAGACCTCACTACCTGGGTTCAGTCACGTATTCAGAACAGATGGTCCCAATAGATCTTATTCTCTCATGCTTATGACCTTGATAATCCCCCCGCCCCCTGCTCTGGGAACAGTGGTCAAAGTGTACATTCCAAGGACAGGGGAATGTACCGACCTGTGTACAAGCCTCTACTTGCCGGGGGTTCAGCTTGCAAGTCAAGCAGTGGTCACGTTCTCTCCATTTCTTCCAGCACCTTCAACTACTGGTTTCAGAAACTACTGGTTTCAGCAGTTCTAGAAGCGATGATTGAAAAGACATTTGTTCTAGGATGGTGTTTTCCTATGTGTTTTCCCTCCTTAAACGAAGTCAGCTCAGCCTCAATGTCTATTTCCTTCTGTGGTTTTGTCTGCCATGGCAAGAGCCCGGGCAGGTGATGTAAATATGTGAGTCAAATAGGACGTAGTGTGACTTAGAGCGAACCAAAGAGCATGCCCCACCTCAAATCATTCAAATTCAAATATTATAAAAAGAGAGGAAAACCACACACATTGGGCCAGCTCCACAAACGTGCAAGCTCTGAGCAGTTACCGCTGCCCTCAGTAAACAACTTGCAGGTGCATAGTCACTGAGGTGGGGCCAGGCTTGTTTGTTTTCTTTTGAATCAGGATGAGGAGGCAGCCATAAGGAGGAAGTGCTGAATTTTTTAGCCACGAGATAGTGAGGGTGCCTCCCAGAGACACCCACCTGTGGAACTGTTTACTTCATAAAGAGGGTGGTAGGGAACATCAAGACACCATTGATGAAAGGATTCCGGCTAAAGCTCTAAAAACCAGCAGTCGTATACTGGGACACTGGAGTCCAAAAGGTTGCTACAAAGCATTGGTGAATATTCTGCTCCCTCCCGCTCTTAGTAATCCAAAACCAGTCATCTGTAACATTTATGTTGTTATGGATAAATGGTGAGAAAAGCAGAAGAAAACTTGCATTGACAGTCCCTAAGATCTGTGGCCTGTTGCTTTCTGTCAACTTGCTGCGGAGCCCTGTAATTTCAAATCCCAATAACCACAAAATCTGTGATTTTGTCATTGCACATGCCCATCCCCCTGGTCTTCAAACAAAGTTATCCTAAATCTTTTAACGCAGCCTGGAAATCTGGAAGCTGCCATTGTGTGAAATTCAGAAGCTCATCTGATTCAGGATCCAAATGGTTCATGGAAGAAAAAAATTGTAGCACTGATGCCTGTTTACTGCTAAATGTTATTCAAATGCTTGACATCTGGTCTATTACAAAATCCTATGTAATTTGAGGTCCTGATTATGTGATTGTATCTTCCTCTGTTTCCTTTGGACCAGGATGCTTTTGTAAATGCCTCCCTTTTTAATTTCAGGAAAACCAGGGATTATTTGGACTTTTTTTTAAACTACAGGACAAATATAGATCAGATCTGCCACCTTTCTGGGTACTCTTTTATCAGTTTATCTATTCAGCAGTGTTTATTGAGCTGTTACTATGCAATAGCAACCATGATAGATGCCAGATATAAAACAATGAGTAAAAGATGGTATTTATCCTCAGCAAAATCCTGCAGAAAGAAATAGAGTAGGTGGACATTGCCAGTTGTCTATCTAGCAGACTTTCCTTAGGCCTTCCAAACATAACTCTGACTGAAGGGTAAATTCATTTCTCTCATCAGTGATTAGGCAGGCAAAAATTCTCGCCAATGAGTTATGAGAAGAGGTATGCTGGGGGGCCCCCACCATGGTCTTCAGAAGAAACTTCTGGAAGCTTTTGCCTTCCTCTGATGTTACTGTTCATGGGTCATGTGTCTGGAACTGCTGCATCCAGTACAGTATGAGAATGAGGGTGAAGCCGATCCACAGAGAGGCACAGAGCTGAGACAGTCAGCAAAATGGAGCCAGTAGATAAAGACAATTAAAAATGTGTCCTATGTCTGGGCTTCCCCTTATGGGAACCAGTGAGTTTGTCACTGAAGCCAATATGAGTTGGGTTTCCTCATACCTGCAAAGAAAACGGTTTGCTATGCCTTTACCAAGATCCCTTCCCATGAGAAGATCCAAGTACACACCGTCTTTTTTACAATAATGAGAGTGACATGTGATGTCATGAACTATTGTGGATGTACTTCTTCTAACTGGGCTTCTACTTCTCAGGAAAGATACTTGAGGTTACCAGGCACTTTCTCCTCTCTCTTTGCCCTTGTATTTACAATCTCCCTTCACTTATTCCCAGTTAATTTAACCTAAACTACAACATGAGAAACACAATAGGAAAGTTTCTCAAACTATGACTGTTTCTGTAGGTTTATTTTGGGTTATAAAAATTATTTTCAATGGATATATACTTACAGTTAGAAAATTAGAAATATATTTACAGTTAGAAAATTCACAATTAGTCAATTAAAGAGTGGAACTTGAACTCAAGTTTTCTGACTGCCAGCTTAGTGCCTTTAAAAATAATGTTCTTGTGAAAATCCTGACCTTCCTGAAGAACATCACTGACAAAGGGTCTTGTATGACGAGTTACTCTGAGAAATGCCAGTGACACAGACTCTGTCACTCATTAACTTAGATTATCATTATTTTAGACTATAAAGAAACTATTATTTCAGTTTTAACACAATAATCACAAATAGTTTAAGGGCAACACCCACATGACTTCTCCCTGCCCCACATGGCTCAGTCCAGGGTAATAAGGTCTGAAGTATCCCAGGGCTTACCTTCTACAGAAACAGGAGTCAATAGAGGGCAGGAGCTTGGAGCAAATCCCATCATCCCTGAAGGCTCAGCATCAACAGGGGTCAAGGGAAACATCCTGCTCTGACTTCCTCACCTCCAACAGGGTCAGAAGGGAGCCCAAGATCATCCACTTTGCCCGGCCCCTAACATTCAAAGCCTAACCGCCTCCGCCTTGAATCCCCTAGGATGAATCCCACTATGCCCCATATATACATGTCAATCACCCTAACGAGGCCCAGATTCTCAGGTCATCTGGAATCTTCCTCACTCTAACCCCCACAGAGCTCTGCACGGCCCCTGTTGAGTCCCAGCTTCTACTTCCCCAAACTCTTTCCCATACTGCCCTCGGCAAATCCCAGTCCATCCTTTATAACACCTATATCCACAAGCTGTCTCTGAATGGTCCCTCCTTTTTCTTGCTCCAACTATAACCTGGCTCTCCCCTGAGGATGCTGTTTCCCCTGCAGCCTCTTGGCCAATGGACCTCTTTCCTCCCAAGGCCCTTGTATTACCTGGTTATGGAATAAGTATCTCAAAGCTAACATACACAAAACAGCTCCGGATCTTCCCCCACAGAACTCCACTACAGACTTCCTTATTGGACTGACTGATGGCATCTCCACCTTCCAGTTGTTCTGGTCCAAAACCTTAGCGACATCCTTGATTCCCTGTTCTGTCACACCTCTTATTCAATCTGTAGGGAGAGTCATTGACTCTACTCTGAAAATACTACATCCAGAATGCAAACTCTTCTCTCTACCCCTGGTGATCCACACCATCCTTTACCTAGATTACTAAGACAGCATCTTTGAAAGTGTCACTGCTTCCATCTGAGTCTACTCCACCTTGCTGGAGTCCATTCTCAAGGCAACAGCCATAGCAACCACTTAAATATGTAAGTCAGAGGATGCCACCACCTCTGGGCAAGAAACCTAGCAAAGGCACCCTGTTTAGAATGGAATGGTACAAACCAATGTCCTCATGGTGGCCTACTAGGCCCCATAGGACCTGGTCCCTTGGCCCATCAGGTCTCTTCTGCTCTCCCAGAATTACTCTATTCTAAACATTCTTCGGGCTTCCCTGGTGGCTCAGATGGAAAAGAATCTGCCTGCAATGCAGGAGACCTGAGTTTGATCCCTGGGTCAGGAAGATCCCCTGGAGAAGGGAATGACAACCCACTCCAGTATTCTTGCCTGGAGAACTCCATGGACAGAGGAGCCTGGTGGGCTACAGTTCATGGGGTTGCAAAGAGTCATCATGACTGAGCAACTAACACACACCCACACCCACACCCACACACATTCTTCACTCTCCAATGCTCCCAGGAGGAACTGACAAATACTGTCTCTCTTAGGACTTTGAACTATTTCTTCTCCTTGAAACACTCTTTTTACTGATATGCCCCAATACCACCACAGCATTCCTGCTCCCCATACCCTGCTCTATGCTTTCTCCTAGCTCTCATCCCTTCTATTAACTAAATAATTTTCTTATGTATCACATTTCTGTACTCCCAATAATCTGAGAATATAATGGTGGGAGCTGGAATCTTTGCTTGTTTGGTTCACTGAAGTGTCCCAAGTGCCTACTTAAAGTGTAAGACTGGCTCCTGATCATCTGCCACAAACCTGCTTCACAATGAACACCTCTACCCCCATCTCAGTTAAGGCAACATCATCCTTGCAGTGGCCCAAGTCAAAAATATTGAGGGCATCCTTAAATCTTTTATCTCTTAACACCCACATCTGATCAGACAGGAAGTCTTTTGTGCTCCACCTTTAGTATAATTACTTGTTAATTTCATGTTGCAAGGACTGATTGATCCTTGTGCAATTGGCTAATATGTCCCAATAATAGAAAACTATGACGGAATCTCAATAGATTTAATCCTTTTACATATCTCACACTCTGATACCTACCAAATACATACCAAGAGACTTTCTAAATCTTGTAGGTCCAATTTAGTCCTTCTAGCTATGAAAGCTCAGTAAGTATTAGTTGATGGTAAGACAAATAGTAAGTTCACAATCTTCAAACCACGGAGTTCTCAAGATCCTATTTGAAAGTCCATCTAATCCAATGAATTTTTACTGCATAGCTGTACTAGAAATTTTACTGGATGATGGAAAGATCAAAACACATAACTCTCAAGATGCACACTGTCTGATAAAGAACACAGTATTTAAACAAATAATTTCAATACAATGTGATAAATAAAATATGAACATGGATACGAGGTGAGAGGAGTTAACCCCGAAAACCCAGGGAAAGGCAAGAGCATGTCAGAATTTATCAGGAATACAGTGTGGGGAAAAAAACATTCCAAACATGGAAAAACTGAACAGAACTTTTTTGCTTGTTAAGCTCTCTTGTTTATTATTAGAGATGCTGCTTTTGGGCGTGGGAGTGCAGATGGGGAAGGGGATTCAATTCACGGACCAGAACACATACACACACATTAGGTAGGAAGTTTGAATTAAACTGTTTTCAAAGTCCCCTGCAAAACTTTTATACATAATGACCCAAATGATCAAAAAAGCACTCTATTAATTTATTCAGGTTTTGACTCAATATTTTTGGCAAGGTTTGCATGAATAATACTATTTATGTGGCTGAGGCCAGAACTGAAGTATTAATAGACTGTTTTAAGATTTAAATGTAGTCATAAACATGTCTCCAAGATAAGATGCATGATAGTTAGGAGAAAAAAATTAATCTGGGGCTGTTTCTTTCTGTGAACCATCAGAACCGCAAACAGCTACAATCTGTCTTTGCATTTTCCTTGAAAGTAAAATTGAGAAACAACAAAGAATAAAACTGCCAGTACCTATGCCACAGTCTGAGAATAATTCTGTTTTAATTCTGTTTTGAGAAATTTTGACCACTTGCTATGGAAATATTTTCTTCTGGAATCTGTAAATTAAGCCATTGCTTTTCCAATAGGCATGGGTAAATACATTCACATCTTCACAAAACTAAAAATAACCAACAAATTTCATCTTTCATTGAAAACAGTGTGCTTCTTTTAACATTCCTTAAGTTATTCTTGGGCTTCCCAGGTGACATTAGTGTTAAAGAACCTGCCTGTCAATGCAGGAGACTTAAGAAATGCAGGTTCAATGCATTTGAGTGAGTCCTAACAAAGTAGATTAAACTAGAGCCTATTATACAAAGTGAAGCAAGCCAGAAGAGAAAAACAACTATCATATACTAATGCATATATACGGAATCTAGAAAGATGGTACTGGTGAACCTATTTGCATAGCAGCAATGGAGACACAGACAATGAGAACAGACTCATGCACACGGTTGAGGGGGTGGGGGAAAGAAGGTGGGATGTATGGAGACAGTGATATGGAAACATATATTACCATATGTAAACAAACAGCCAGTGAGAATTTGCCGTATGACTCAGGGAACTCAAACAGGGGCTCGGTAACAACCTAAAGAGGTGGGGTGGGGAGGGAGGTGGGAGGGATGTTCAAATGGGAGGGGACAGGGGTAATGGCTGATTCATGCTGATGTTTGGTAGAAACCAACACAATACTGTAAAACAATTATCCTTCAATTAAAAATAAATAACTTAAAAAAAAAAAAAGAGAGAGAGATGTTGGTTTGATCCCTCAGTCAGGAAGATCCCCTGGAGGAGGAAATGGCAACCCACTCCAGTGCTCTTGCCTGGAGAATCCAATGGACATAGGAGCCTGGTGAGCTACAGTCCATGGCACTGCAAAGAGTCAGACACAACTGAAATGACTTAGCAGCAGCAGCAGCAGCAATCTACTCTTAAAAATATAACTGGATTGTAATGCTGACATTAGCACATACTAGCCAGTTTTATCTGAGAGCCTGTTTTCCTAACTGAAAAAGGGAAATAGCTTACCTCATCGCACATACTATTTGTGAGACCCAAATCAAAATCTGAAATTGTATCATAAACACTAAAATATCATATACAAACAAAAACATATATGAATGGTCACAGGAGCATTATTTGTAATATCCAAAAACTGGAAATAACTAAGTCAAATGGCCAACACTGATGAATGGATAAACAGAATGTAGCACAGTCACACCATGGAATATTATTCAGCTATAAATGGAATGAAGTACAGATCTTCCTTGACTTATAACAGGGTTACATACCAATAAAGCCATATCATATATTTAATAATACACCTAACCTACCAAACATTATAGCTTAGCTTAGCCCACTTTAAACATGCTCAGAACACTTACATTAGCCTATAGCTGGGCAAAATCATTTAACACAAAGCCTATTTTATAAATGAAATGCTGAATATCTCATGTAATGTAGTAAATACAATACTGAAAGTGAAAAACAGAATGGTTTTAAGTATATCAGCTGTTTACCCTCATGACTGCGTGGCTGACTGGAAGCTAGGTCATTGTCACAACTCAGCATGAGAGTGCATCACACCATGTATTACTAACCCAAGATCAAAATTCAAAATTTGAAATATGGTTTCTACTGAAAGTGTACTGCTTTTGCACTACCATAAAGTTGCAAAATCATCAGTGAAACCACCATAGGTCAGGGATCACCTGTAACGATACATGTGTTAAAACTTGCATGAACCTTGGAAACATTATACTAGTGATAGTAGCCAGATACATTTACAAGATTTATATGAAAAGCCACGTTTATATGACTCCATTTATATGACACTTCCAAAGTAGGCAAATCCATAAAGACAGAATGCAGATTAGTGGTTGCAGAGCTGAGGAGAAAAACGACTAGGGACTCACTTTGAATGGGGGTGGGGGAGGAAGGGAAAGAGAAAATGTTTCGACATTAGGTCATGGTGATGGCTGCCCAGCTCTATAAATACAGTAGAAACCACTGAACTGTACACTTCAAAAGGGTGCGTTTTTGGTACATGAATTATGTATCAATTTTAAAAATTATACAATACACATATAATATATAAATATAAATATTTAATTATTACTTTCATCAATTAGGAGTCTGTTTCCATTAGAGGTCCCTTCTCCGAGAATATGCCATGGCTCCTTTTGTCCTCCCTCAAAATCTCACTCTAAAGTACTTACAGCTGTCTTCCCAGCTCCTGGACAGTAACAGAGAAAGTAATTGGTATTTCAAAGAAAGCAGGAGTTGGGAAAAAGGACTGGCGTTCACAAGCATGACCATATACAAGAAGGGCTTTCAGGGGCTAGATATAGTGTAACATGACTTTTCACTCAAGTTTGCACTTAATGCTTATTTTGAGCCAATAATTTCACCTGGGTAAAAATGGGTATATCTGTGTGTGTAAAGAAAAAATATGAGGATACAACACAATCTGACCAGGGCTCTTCTCTTCCTGCCATTAAAGTTCACCAAGTTCTTACAGTTTACTGTATTTTTGAAGAACTTTTTCTTAATTTCTAGAAATTTTGAATAACCATTTTTTAAAAATGTCAGTAAAAGACATATGATCAAAAATATAACATTAAATTATATAATACCATTACCCAAATGTGGCATAATATTTATTTTCTACCCATAAACTATTTATTTAATTGGGTCATTTTTCTTATGAACAATTAGGGACTATGTATCACACCCCCCAAAAAATGTATTCAGTAAAATCACAGCATGAATTTCATACAGAATTAATTGTTGTTATACTAATCACTTTTTACCACCCAAAAGGCTAGCATGGAGCAATGAAAGCAAAAGAAATCTTTAAAAATAGCTTCTTTGAGAATATAAATAGGGATACAAAAGTAAAAACAAGTTAAACAGTGACTTACATAAAATGCTCTCCTTTTCATTGTTTTTAGTACATGAACATGAAGAGAAGAGGAAGTGAAGCGCTGTAATAGCAGCTATCTCTGGGTAGGTGGATGGTGGGTGGTCTTAACCTTTTCCTACATATCTGACTGTAATAACGACGTCATAAAAGAGGATGTGGCCAAAATGGCGGAGTAGGAAGACTCTGAACTCAGCTGCTCCCACGGACACACCAAAATTACAACTATTTACGGAGCACTTATCTTTGAGAATATCTTGGAGAATATTTGAGAATATCTTGGAGAAGGAAATGGCAACGGCAACCCACTCCAGTACTGTTGCCTGGAAAATCCCATGGATGGAGGAGCCTGGGAGGCTGCAGTCCATGGGGTACCAAAGAGTTGGACACAGGACTAAGCGACTTCACTTTTCACTTTCTTTATCTTTGAGAAAAACCTGAAGAGTAGTAGAAAAGAATTTTCACAACTAAAGACAGAAAGAAGGAATCACAACATGATGGGTAGGCGGGTCAGACATGATACAGTCAGGACCCACAGCCTTGGGCCAATGACTTACAAACAGGAGGGGATCACAGTCTTAGGGATCCTCCCCCAGGAGCCAGGGCCCCAAGCCCCTCATCAGGCTCCCCAGCCTGGGAGATCTCTACTGGGAAGGCGATCCCCCAGAAGTCTGGCTTTGAAGACTGTCAGGGCTCCTGTTTGGGAGAGTTGGAGGGTTACAGGAGACAGCAACTTCACTCCTAAGGGGGCACACAAAACCTCACGTGCTCCGAGTCCAAGCAGAGACGGTAATCTGAAAAGAGCCTGAGCTAGAACAACCTGGAGAGCCTCCTGGAGAGACAGAAGGCACCTGGGACTCCCCTGGAGACGGAGGCCCTGGAGGCAGCCATCTTGGGAGCTTGTTCCAGCACAGCCGCAGCAGTCCGGCAGACACCA
Source organism: Muntiacus reevesi (assembly GCF_963930625.1). Lineage (NCBI taxonomy): Eukaryota > Metazoa > Chordata > Mammalia > Artiodactyla > Cervidae > Muntiacus > Muntiacus reevesi. The sequence continues at coordinate 124,221,023 of NC_089251.1, forward strand.
TTGTGGAACACTCCCTGTAGCCCATTAGCACTGGAGACCCAGCCCCAGCTTCTAGCTGGCTGGCATCAGCCTCCGGGTCCCCCGGCCACACAAACGGACCCCCAGAGAACTGGCGCCACCCACCAGTGGAGGCAAGAAGCTCAGCGTCCCATGGCCTCACAGCCCATTGCCAAAGAAGCCTAGCCACCTTGCAGCAGGCCCGTAGCCACGTCAAGAGACAGGACTCACAGCCAACCAGGCCCGGGGTTCAGCCCCACCTACCGACACGCCCACAGTAGGCAGCCCCTGCACAGCAGAAGAGTGCATCCAGGCTTCACAAGGGGCACTCTAGAGCGTATAGCTCAAGCGCCCGGAAAGGAGTGTGCTGCTGGGCTGGTACATAGGCTGACTCCTACACAGGGCCAATTCTCCAGGATAGGGAAATGCACCCAGATTACCTAACGCATAGATGTAAGTACAGACAACTGGGCAAAATGAGGTGGCAGACCTTGTCCCTACTGAAGGAGCAAGGCCAAATCTCAGGAGAAGAACTAAATGAAGAGGACTTAAGAAATCGATCCAACATGGGTTAAACTGGGAGGTTGGGATATACACACACTATTGTCTATAAAATGGGCTTCTCTACTGGTGTGATGGTAAAGCATCCACCTGCAGTGCAAGAGGCTCGAGTTTGATCCCTCTGTGGGGAAGATCCCCTGAAGAAAGGAATGTCAATCCGCTCCAGTATTCCTGGAAAATCCCATGGACAGAGGGGCCTAGTGGGCCACAGATCATGGGATCCCAAAGGAATCTGACACAACTTAGCAACTAAACATCAATATATAAAATAGAAAACTAATAAGGACCTACTGTATAGCACAGGGAACTCAGTACTTTGCAGTGGTCTATATGAGAAAAGAACCTAGAAAAGAATGGACATAAGGGTATGTAAACTGAATCACTTTGCTATCCACCTGACACTAACACAACATTGTAAATCAACTATGCTCCAATAAAAATTTTAAAAAGTAATAATTACCTGGCCATAAAAAGTTATTCACTAGCATGATAAGAAATAAAATAAAATAAAAAAAAAGAAATAAAATAACTTTTATTATAAAAAAATTTACTCAATAAAGAATAGGATAGCAGGGCTGAAAGGGTTTAGATACACTTTCGATTCCTTTTACTATTAATAGAAACATTACTGAGAAATCGACCTATTTTTCTTATTTTTTTTCTTATTTGGTAATACATAATCTTGGTCTTCCCTCATAGGTCAGTTGGTAAAGAATCGGACTGCAATTCAGGAGACCCCAGTTCAATTCCTGGGTCAGGAAGATCCACTGGAGAAGGGATAGGCTACCCACTCAGGTATTCTTGGGCTTCCTTTGTGGCTCAGCTGGTAAAGAATCTGCCTGCAATTCAGGAGACGTAGGTTCGATCCCTGGGTTGGGAAGATTCCCTGGAGAAGGGATCAGCTACCCACTCTGGTATTCTTGCCTGGAATAGCCCATGGGGTTGCAAAGAGTCGGACACAACTGAGTGACTTTCATTTTACTTTACTTCATATGTATAAATTAAGCTGAATTTTGCCATATAAAATAGCAGCTAGTGTTTACTGTTTCCTTCCATCTGGTATATATGGATTTAGTATGAACTGTGTATAAAGGTTTGCTAATAAGTAAACAGATTTGCTAAGCCATAGGAAGAGACTAATTTATAGCACATTTCCTTCCAGCCATGACATATAACTGCAACCACAGCCAACGATACATGCAGTGTTGCAGGTGAGTTGTATATAAAAATGCAAGCAGTCTTTGTGATACATGTGCCAGGACTGGGAATTGCTTTTTGTTCAATTCAATTGCAATTGACAAAGGAAGGTTCTTAATAAAATCTCAGAATTCTGAGACATTCCTGTTATTGGGCTAGAGAAACATAAGAATATTATCAAAAGGGGTTTTTCTTATCACTTATGAGGGAAGTGAAAGTGAAAATGTTAGTCCCTCTGTCGTGTCTGACTCTTTGTGACCCCCATGGACTGTGGCCCACCAGGCTCCCTTGTCCATGGGATTGTCCATACAAGAATACTGGAGTGGGTTTCCATTCCCTTCTCCAGGGGATCTTCCCAACCCAGGGTTCGACCCTGGGTCTCCTGCATTGCAGGCAGATTCTCTGCTGCCTGAGCCATCAGGGAAGTTCCATACCTGGGAAACTGGAAATCTGAGGAGAGGGAGATTAAGACCTGAATTTCTGCTTTCAAAAAATTGGTAATAAAGTCTAATGGAAACATGTGGACAGTGAATACACATGCAAATAAGTGAACAGTGGAGATTTTAACATAGCAATACTTTCCTCTATACATAGATTTCTTTGACACTACATCTCTGTGTTGTTGTTGCTTGGTCGCTAAGTAGCTCAAAGTATTGGAGCTTCAACTTCAGCATCAGTCCTTCCAATGAATGTTCAGGGTTGATTTTCTTTAGGATTGACTGGTTTGTTTGGTTAACTGTGTTGTCTCAAGTGCCTATTTAGAGTGTAGGACTGACTTGAACTTGCAGTTCAAATAAGAAATGTGCGACTTGCAGGATTTGGTTATTTTAGAATCCTAGACTCCAAATCAGGGCAACACACCACCTTTTATCATCTTTCATAAATGTTTTGTTTTTGCTGGCTATTTATTTCCTTGTGTTTATTATGGTTTCTGTAGATCCAAGACAACACCAACTGTATATGTCCCAATAAAAGTGCATTATTATGTAACCCACAGGGTAGACTTTTTTCTTTGTCCAGAAGGCATTCACTGTCTGCAGGATGATTCTTCAGGACCCCAGAAACCCCTGATGAGGTCTCTGTATGACCCAAGAGTAACGAGACAGAGGAAAGACAGCCCTTCTGCTTATGGACACTGTCCCAAGTGCCTTTGGCTGAAGCTAGCTTGGTACTGACTCATTGAAGAATTAAGGCAAAGCTTGCAAACTAAATAGAAAACACACAGAACCTTTTGGTACAGAGGGCAATTTTTTTTTTCTGGAAAATTTGAGTCTAAAAGCCTTTAGGTGAGACACAAACTCACCACAGCCCCCAGCTGTCTTACACTTGACTGCCTCTGACTTCTCTGATATCTCTGTGGCCCCTGAAGGCTCCTGGAGCAGGTCTCTCCCACCAGGTTGCTTATATTTATTCCGAAGCTGCATTGAATACAGAAAGTAGGAGTGGGGGTGGGGGGATCAAATGTTGTAGCCCTTGTCAAGATGCCAGCTCTTTAATTTTTTAAATAAAAAATTATTTTATTGAAGTTTAGTTGACTTACAATGTTGTGATAATTTCTGCTGTAAAGTGATTCAGTTATGCACATATATATGTTATTTTTTCAATTTTTTTAACTGGAGAATAATTGCTTTTCAATCCTGTGTTGTGCATGCTCAGTCACTCCAGTGATGTTCGACTCTTTGCAACCTCATGGCCCGTAACCTGCCAGGCTCCTCTGTCCACGGAACGTTCCAGGCAAGAATATTGGAGTAGGTTGCCATGCCCTCCGCCAAGAGATCTTCCCGACCCAGGGATCGAACCCACAGCTCCTGCATCTCCTGCATCACAGGCAAATTCTTTACTGCGAAACCACCAGGGAAGCCACAATGCTGTGTTAGTTCTTGCCATATAGCAAAATGAATCAGATATACATATACATATATCTCTACAACTATACATACACAGTCCTGAAAGATAATGGTGTGAAAGTGCTGCACTCAATATGCCAGCAAATTTGGAAAACTCAGCAGTAGTCACAGGACTGGAAAAGGTTAGTTTTCATTCCAGTCCCAAAGAAAAGTAATGACAAAACATGCTCAAACTACTGCACAATTGCACTCATCTCACATGCTAGCAAAGTAATGCTCAAAATTCTCCAAGCCAGGCTTCAGCAATACGTGAATCATGGGCTTCCAGATGTTCAAGCTGGATTTAGAAAAGGCAGAAAAACCAGAGGCCAAATTGCCAACATTCGTTGGATCATAGAAAAAGAAAGGAATTCCAGAAAAACATCTACTTCTGCTTCATTGACTATGTTAAATCTTTGTGTGGATCACAACAATCTGGAAAATTCTGAAAGAGATGGGAATACCAGACCACTTTACCTACCTCCTGAGAAACCTGTATGCAAGTCAAGAAGCAACAGTTAGAACCGGACATGGAACAACAGACTGGTCCCAAATTGGGAAAGGAGTGGGTCAAGGCTGTGTATTGTCACCTCGCTTATTTAACTTATATGCAGAGTACATCATGAGAAGTGCCAGGCTGGATGAAATACAAGATGGAATCAAGATTGCCATGAGAAATATCAATAACTTCAGATATGCAGATGACACCACCCTTATGGCAGAAAGCAAAGAGGAAATAAGGAGACTCTTGATGAAAGTGAAAGAGGAGAGTGAAAAAGCTGGCTTAAAACTCAGCATTCTGAAAACTAAAATCATAATATCTGGTCCTATCATTTTATGGCAAATAGATGGGGAAAGAATAGAAACAGAGACTTTATATTTTGAGTGGCTCCAAAAGCACTGCAGATGGTGATTGTAGCCATGAAATGAGAAGATGCTCCTTGGAAGAAAAACTATGACAAACCTAGACATGAGTATTAAAAAAGAGACATCATTTTGCTGACAGAGGTCAGCATAGTCAATGAAAGGTCGGGTATGTTGAGGCGTGCCCCGGGAAAAAGTGCTGCAGACAAGTTCCGGAGGCTGGCTAAACTTCCGGGGACCGACCCCCCCCTGCAGCCTGGTCCGATCAGGAACCGACCCAGAGCCCTTGGACACCCACAGCCGCTGTAGCCCGCGCTTTCTTCCTTATATAGAAAGACCTGGCCTGGGCGCCGGCCCAGGCTATAAAAACCTCTCCTTCCTCGCAGACTCCCTTTGTCTCCTCGTTCACCTGCCCCTCCCCGGGAGATCTGCCCGAGAGCGACCGCCCAATAAAGGCCTTCACCACCGGTCCTTAGAGGCGGCTCTTTTTTCCCCCGCGGCGTTTTCTAACAGTCAAATCTATGGTTTTTCCAGTAGTCATGTAAGGATATGAAATTTGGACCATAAAGAAGGCTGAGCACCAAAGAATTGATGCTTTTGAATTGTGGTGCTGGAGAATACTCTTGAAAGTCCCTTGGACTGCAAGGAGATCCAACCAGTCCATCCTAAAGGAAATCAACCTTGAGTATTCTCTGGAAGGACTTATGCTGAAGCTGAAACACCAGTACTTTGGCCACCTGATGCAAAGAGCTGACTCATTAGAAAAGACCCTGATGCTGGGGAAGACTGAAGCCAGAAGAAGGCAACAATGGTTGGATAGCATCACTGATTCAATGGGAATGGGTTTGAGCAAGCTCCAGGAGATGGTGAAAGACAGAAAAGCCTGGTATGCTGCAGTCCATGGGGTCACAAAGAGTCAGACACGACTGATCGACTGAACAACAATAACAACAACAGCAACAACATACATATATCCTCTCTTTTTTTCGATTTCCTTCCCATTTAGATCACCGTTGAGCATTGAGTAGCATTCCTTGTGCAGTACAGAATGTTCTCATTAGTTATCTATTTTATATATAGTACCAATAATGTTTATATGTCAATCCCAGCCTCCTAATTCATCCTACACCCCCTTCTCCCTTGGTATTCATGTTTGTTCTCTAAGATTGTGTCTCTACTTCTACTTTGCAAATAAAATCACTATGCCGTTTTTTTAGATTCCACAAATATGTGTTAATATTCCACATTTGTCTTTCTAACTTCATTCGGTATGACAGGCTCTATCTAGGTCCATCCACATGCCTGCAAATTAGACGCTCTGTTTGTTTAAACCTCTTTATGACTAACAGTTTATGTCTCACTTTCCTGGGTAAGGGGATAACCCCATGAGGAGGCATCTGAAGTTTTCAGAGTGAGTTTCTTCCCAACCCCCATCTCTTTTGTTTCCCATCCTGGATCCTCCATTCAAACATCTTCCCCTCTAATATCCCATCTTCTTATCTTTTCAGGGTACTTCTTACCCCTCCCTGAAGAAATAGCCAGGTAAATTCCATGTGCCCAGGCACCAAGTGTCAATGACAATAATGATGGTTAACAGGGATAGAGTTTATATTATATACAATATAATGCTAAGGGAATTGTTAACCATAGTTTACATATGAAGACGTTGAGGCTTCAGGCACGAATGAACTTCTCGGTGCCACAGGCTATGGGATTCCAACCTAAACTGCCTGTCCTGGGCCCTCCATCACAATATCTTCTGCTTTCTCCCCCATCCATCCAACACTTTCTGCTCTAATGAAGAGAGAGCTGAGCTTTGACTCAGGCTATGAAAGTCTGCCCCAGAGAAGGGAAGGCAGAAAATAGGAAAAGTGGGAGTCTTTCTTCAAACCCCGATCCACCACCTACCCACTCTTATACCTCCTCTGCTGAGAAGCAGAACCAAACACATTAACCTAGACAAAGACCCATTTCCTTCTGACACTTGGCCTGAGGGTCAAGAATAGAAATTCATTTTCTCCCATTATTTATGCAAAGTAATATCCTAATCTTTTTAGATCTAGAATGCAATTGCTCTCATTTTCCCTCTCATCACACATCACAAAGCATCTTTGTGAACCAGATAGTGAATAATACAAGGATAACAGCACCTTTCCTAAGACAGGAGGAGGGGGAAGAGAAGAAAGATGTAGGGAAGAGTCTCAGTTCTCCTTTGATAGTTTAATATACAATTAATTTAGATTAAATATTGATGTCTTTTTAGTATGATGTGTAGAGTCTTTAAAACTTATATACAAAAGGGGAAAAAAACACCAGGAAAATGCAGCCTGATATTTGGTCCTAGAGATTCAGAAACACCCACAAATCTCAATCTTGGCTCTGTCCCAGTGGATCCCAAGAGGCTGGCTTCTTTCAGGGAAGCTGGGCTGTATAGGCCACACTGAGAGGCCTGCTAAGTTGACTCAAACCTCGTGTCACCTGGAAGTCCATTCACGTGATTGATGGTAATCACAGAGACTTTTTATAAAAGTTAAATAAACGAATAAGAAAATAAATAAAGACATACATGCATTCATACATTCATAATGTATTCAGGGTAGAAATCCATTCAAAGCTAATTGCTAAGCAAATTAACAGGCTAGCTGAATTGCCCAGAAATTGTTATTTTGTGTGGGTAGCATAAGACAGTGTGTTAAATACAACCTATCGTTGACCCTAGAGGAACTTGTATTTAAGAAGGGGAGGAAATTATGCCTCAGAGCATTCATTTTTTAAGCTCTTTACTATCTGTTTGGGTGAAAGACTGTACAAAGGCCGGTAATCACCATTATCACTAATTATCTGTCACTAGAAATCTTTTTTAGTTTACCATTAGCATTAAATGTGAAGCAAGAAGCAGGCTTGTTAAGTCCTAGAGGAGATTTTAATTCTCTATAGACACGCATAGTTTACAAAACACTTTGGATATTCTAATGTGGACTCTATGTCCACTTACTTAGGATCCAGTCCAGCTTCACTTTTGTGCATGGAACTGCCTGTTTGTTCCTCAGACCTGGTGGTGTGTGACTTGGGCTCAATTAGGTTCTGACCCAGTTAGGTTCTACCTGGTTATCCAGTTACCAGGGAGACTGATAGCTGTCGGAATGTGCTAGATACGAATGCTCATGGTATGGATGTCAAAGACCTCAAAATTCAGAGATTCTAGGCCTTGAAAGAGAAAAGCTACGTATGCTTATTGTTGTTGCTAGTTGTTCAGTAGTGTTAGACTCTTCCTGACCCTATGGACCATAGCTTGCCAGGCTTCTCTGTCTATGGAATTCTCCAGGCAAAAACACTGGAGTGGGTTGCCATTCCCTTCTCTAGGAAATCTTCCTAACCCAGGGATTGAACCTGGGTCTCCTGCATTGCAGGCAGATTCTTTACTGTCTGAGTCAACAGGGAAGCCCTTATGTATGTTTACTAGACAGTGAATAAAACCCTCACTCACTTACTCTGCTTCATTCATACAAGTGCTTAACACACAGTGGAACCCAGGGAAGAAGCTTGAAAAATGTTAATTGTAAGTAGAATGACTTGTGGCTTATTGGCTTGGTATTTAATTAAGTTGTTTCCAGTTGATCTACTGACTTTATTTTTCAAGAGTTGAGATATCAAATAGTCTATCTTTCTCAGAAGCTTACTAAGCAGACTCAGATTCCAGTTGCCGTATATCTAGATTGTCATTTCATGGTGTGATCTCCCTCTTGAAACACTGTACAACTAAATTAACCTGCTACTTGACTCTGGAGCCTAGGAATTACCCAGCAACCAAAGAATATTTTGTAGAAAAACATGGCAGCTTTCCTCCATGGTGTTGTTAGGTACTTAGAATAGGAAAGAGGAGTCTAAGATGGCAGTGGCTAAAAGACAGACAAAGAAAGGGGAAAAACCCACAGAAAGGGAACAGAGGAAAAATCCGTGGGCCAGAGTGAGAACCTCAGGTGAAATAAACACATCCGCTTCCTGACTAGCCCTAATACGCATATGGCAGGCTCATGGAGGAGGAGATAAAACATAAACAGTGGGATCCAAGATGGGTTGTGGCCTCTTCTTGGGGGTCAGCCCACCCTCATGCCTCTAGGGTATACTATCTTTAATAAAACTCTGAGCTGTAACCAAGCTGTAACACTGGTCCGTCATTTCAAATTTTTGTTGCTGTGAGACAGAATGGAGCAAATTACACACTCTCCCAATAGAGTGTTCTCTGAGATTACAGAGACCCTGGAAAGTCTAAATGTCTCAGCTTACCTCTTAAAACCCTTAACAATCTGATACCATCCTGTATCTCCAACTTCTTTACCTAATTGTTCCCTGTATGAACTTGGGCTACAATAAATCCAGACTATATAATGATCTCTGAATCTCAGAGTTAATCTAGAAAATTTACTGACTACAATCATTTTACTGACTCTTGTGCTGCACCTTTCTTCATGCTATTTCATCTTCCAAAAGTTAATTTCTTCCATATGCTACTCACATTTTAAAGTTGTTATAGATACGTTTTCAGAAATGTGTCTTCCCAAACTCACTTTCTTTTCACCTGCCACCATCCACCACCCACCATCCACCCACTCCATCCTACTAGGGCTGCAAAAGAAAGGGGTATAGGTGCCCATGTTTTTACCATGTATTTTCATTCCTACTCTCCGCTGAGTGAATCATGTTGAGTACATAGCTAATCAAACTGGACCAATCAGAATCTTCTCCTGGGAATCTAGAATTAACATAGAGTCAATTCAACATAGAAAGTTATGTAAAACTCATCTAGAGCCTCTTTCTTGAATCAGTCCCTTATCAACCCAAAGTCATGCACAAGACAAAGTTATGGAGGATCAGAAAGCAAAGAAAGATGGTTGGCCAAACAGAAGAGAGCATGCTTATGAAGTTATGTGCAGAAGAAGAATTATACAGCCACCAAAAGAAAAAGCAACCTTGGCAGCTCCCCAGGTTACAGCGCCATTCCCAGTTGTATCTTATTTATGAGAGAGCTCCATTTCCTAAAAATAAACCTTCCTTTCAGTTGGAATTAATTTGAATGAGTTTCCATCCCTTACAACCACCGAGATTTGCCTTTTAAAAAATAGCTCTACTTAGGTCTGGTCCCCTTGTTGCTTTTCTTCTCAAACTGAGGTATGGGGGTGAGGTAGTGGTATGCTGACCAAACCTTGGCCAGGTAAGATAAGATAAGCATGGTAATTTCCCTGGAGCATTTATTTTCCTGGCAGATTTTTGAGGAAATGTTAATTAATGGAAAGATTATTATTACATTGTTGAATTTAAAAATTGCTTTAAATTTAAATAAAATCAACCAGCTTAAAAAAAAAAATACCTCCACTTAGATGACAACTCTTCATTGGTTGTTGTTCAGTCTCTACGTCATATCCAACTCTTTGCAACCATATGGACTGCAGCATGCCAGGTTTCTCTGTCTTTCACTGTCCCTCAGGGTTTGCCCAAACTCATGTCGACTGAGTCAGTGATGGTATCCAACCATCACTTCTGTCACCCTCTTCTCCTCCTGCCCTCTATCTTTCCCAGCATCAGAGTCTTTTCCAATGAGTTAGCTCTTTACATCAGGTGGCCAAAGTATCGGAGCTTCAACTTTAGCTTCAGGATCAGTCCTTCCAGTGAAAATTCAGGGTTGATTTAGGATTGACTGGTTTGATCTCCTTGCTGTCCAATGGACTCTCAAGAGTCTTCTCCAGCACCACAAATCAGTTCTTCGGCATTCAGCTCTCTTTATGATACCCTCTTCTATGGTACTTTGAATTGTCCCAACTGAAACAATTCTTGCCTTGCTATGCTACCTTGTCATGAGCTGCCTGATTTTCTATTCTTACTGTCTCCTAGTCTCTGCACATATGCCCCTCTAAGCTTAACCCCAACTCTAAGCCCTGGATAGATCACGTATTATTATCTGGGGAAACCAGAGAAGGCCTAGTTCAATCGCCCAGTACTACTAGACTTCAGCTTGTTTCTGTCACCAAACTCCCATCTTTGTCTTTGGTTTGATAATTTGGTATATGATACCTTTCTAAATTGATCCTAACTAGTTGTCTTCTGAGAGTCCAGTTCTTAGGCAGGGGTTGTGCCAGACCTCTCTAACCTTAGTAAACTCTTGGTACTGGCAGTGATGCTCAAGAAGTGACTTTGGCATATGGTATTATCTTTTATCACAATCTGATAGGGAGGTAGAGTGGCTTGCTTCTAGTGGGTAGAGTCCAGAGATGTTGATAAACATCCTACAATGCACAGACTGTTGCCCACAACAAGGAATCATCCAGCCTAAAATGTGAATAATGTGAATGTTGAGAGTACTGGGTAAATGACCTTAAGCCAGTTATTTAACAACTGTATGCTTTAGAATTTCCCTCTATAAAAATACAGATCTATTTCTTGTAGGGTTATCACAGTACCTATCACAATGCCTTTAGTACTTTGTCATGATTATGTCTATATAATACGAAAAATCTTTTTAAATAATTATACCATTTTCTAACTATTCCTTCCTTATTCCATCTATACTTTGGGTTTGGAAAAGTTTTGGGCAATGATGAATTCCATGTTTACTCATCAAATCTCTTAAGATTCTGGTCTTTGATCACATTTGTCTTGATTTTTTAATAAAATTTCTTAATGAAACTTTTTATAGTGGTAGAACACAATACATAAAATTTAAATTTAATCATCTTTGTTGTTGTTCAGTCTCTCAGTCATGTCTGACTTTTTGCAACTCTGTGGATTGCAGCATGCCAGGCTTCCCTATCTCTCACTCTCTCCCAGAGTTTGCTCATACTCATGTCCATTGAGTCGGTGATGCCATCCAACCAACTTGTCCTCTATTGTCCCTTTTTCCTCTTGCCTTCAATCTCCCCCAGTATCAGGGTCTTTTCCAACGAGTCAGCTATTTGCATCAGGTAGCCATCTTAACCATTTGAATCATCTTAACCAGTAAAGCAATCCCAAAGAATGCTCAAGCTACCGCACAGTTGCACTCATCTCACACCAAGTAAATAATGCTCAAAATTCTCCAAGCCAGGCCTCAGCAATACATGAACCGTGAACTTCCAGATGTTCAAGCTGGTTTTAGAAAAGGCTGTCAAGGCTGCATGTTGTCACCCTGCTTATTTAACTTATATGCAGAGTACATCATGAGAAACGCTGGGCTGGAAGAAGTACAAGCTGGAATCAAGATTGCTGGGAGAAATATCAATAACCTCAAATATGCAGGTGATACCACTCTTATGGCAGAAAGTGAAGAGGAATTAAAAAGCCTCTTGATTGGAGAAGGAAATGGCAACCCACTCCAGTATTCTTGCCTGGAAAAGTCCATGGACAGAGGGGTCTGGCGGGCTGAAGTCCATGGGATTACATGACTGAGCATGTGTGCACGAGGGTGGAGGGAAATGGGTTGGTAGCAATAAAGTGGTAGAACTAAAAAAAAAAAAAAAAAAAAAAAAAGCCTCTTGATGAAAGTGAAAGAAGAGAGTGAAAAAGTTGGCTTAAAGCTCAACATTCAGAAAACTAAGATCATGGCATCCGGTCCCATTACTTCATGGCAAATAGATGGGGAAACAGTGAAAACAGTGTCAGGTGTTTTTATTGTGTCAGGTGTCAGTTTATTTTTGGGGGGCTCCAAAAATCACTGCAGATGATGAATGCAGCCTTTAAAAGATGCTTCCTCCTTGGAAGGAAAGTTATGAGTAACCTAGATAGCATATTAAGAAGCAGAGACATTACTTTGCCAACAAAGGTCTGTCTAGCCAAGACTACGGTTTTTCCAGTGGTCATGTATGGATGTGAGAGTTGGACTGTGAAGAAAGCTGAGCACCGAAAAATTGATGCTTTTGAACTGTAGTGTTGGAGAAGACTCTTGAGAGTCCCTTGGACTGCAAGGAGATCCAACGAGTCCATCCTACAGGAGATCAGTCCTGGGTGTTCATTGGAAGGACTGATGTTGAAGCTGAAACTCCAATACTTTGGCCACCTGATGCGAAGAGTTGACTCATTGGAAAAGACCCTGATACTGGGAGGGATTGGGGGCAGGAGGAGAAGTGGACGACAGAGGATGAGATGGCTGGATGGCATCACCGACACGATGAACTTGAGTTTGAGTAAACTCCAGGAGTTAGAGATGAACAGGGAGGCCTGGTGTGCTGCAATTCATGGGGTTGCAAAGAGTTGGACACGACTGAGCGACTGGACAGAACTGAACTAAACTGAACCAGTTTAAGTGTCCAGTTCTGTGGTATTAAGTAATTCATATTGTTGTGCAACTATCACCATCATACCTGTCCAGAACTCTTCATCTAGCACAACTGAAACTCTGTACCCATTAAACAATAACTTGTCATTTCCTCCTCACTCCTAGCCCTAGCAATCACCATTCTACTTTCTGTCTCTACATACTTGACGACTCTAGGCACTTGTATAAGTGGAATAGTACACAGTATTTGTCTTTTGATGAATGAGTTATTGCACTTAGCATAATACTGTTAAGGTTCAGCCATCTTGTAGCCTGTGCTAGAATCACATTCCTTTTTAAGACTGAAAAACATTTTATTTTATGTACACATTTTTTGCTTATACATTCATCTGTCAATAGACAGTTGGGTTGCTTCTATATTTTAGCTTGTTGTGAATAACACTGCTATGAATACAGTTATACAAATATCTCTTCAACACCATTCTTTCAATTCTTTTGGGTACGCACCCAGAAGTAGAATTGCTGGATCATTGGTAATTTTAATTTTAATCTTATAAAGTACTGCCATTTTGTTTTCCATAGTGGTGTACCATCTTATTAATATAGTCCCACCAACAGTGCACAAGTGTTCCAATTTCTCTACACTCTCATCAACACTTGTTATTTTCCATTTTAATGTGTGTGAAGTGTGAAATTTTGATTTTTATTTGTGTAATGACTCATTGGAAAGACCCTGATGCTGAGGAAGATTGAAGGCAGGATGAGAAGGGGATGACAGAGGATGAGATGGTTGGATGGCATCATTGACTCAATAGACACGATTATGAGCAAACTCTGGGAGATCGTAGCAGACAGGGAAGCCTGGCATGCTGCAGCCCATGGGGTCAAAAAGAGTCAGACACAACTTAACAAATGAACAACAACTGTTAATGATGTTGGGCATCTTTTTGTGAGCTTGTTTGTTATTTGTATATCTTCCTGGGAAAAAGGTCTATTTAAGTCCGTTTGTCTACTTTTGAGTTTTTGTTTGTTTTATCTTCTTGAGTATTAGTAATTCTCTACAAACTCTTTAATACTAATCCCATATCATAATTTGCACATAATTTCTCCCATTCTGTGGATTATCTTTTAGTCTGTTAATAGTGTCTTATGACACACAAAAATTTTCATTCTGATAAAGTTCAATTTGTCTGTTTTATCTTTTATTGTCTGTGACTTTACAGGCAATACTCAACAAATCATCCCCAAATCCAGTGTCTTAAAGCTTTTTTTCACCTGTGTTTTTCTGAGCTTTGTGGTTTGTATCTTGGGACAAAATTTTGTAGCCTAAATATGTCCTGTATAAAACATACATAGATGAATTACTCATCTGCAAAACCCAAAGGTAGGTAGCTACTGTGTCTGTACTTTTGCACATGTGTGTATCCAAGCACTTGTGCATGTATGTTAGGGTATCACTTGCTGAAAAAAATAGAAAAAGTGTTTAACACTAGGTACAGAAAAATATGGACATATTAGAGTGTGTAGGCTAATGGCTAAACAAACAAACCCCCAAATTTTCTAACTGTTCAAGCAAAAAGAGAAGTTTATTTCTTACTTGTGTAATATCCAAAGCAAAATTGTTTGATTGATGGCAGGCTTTCCTCAAAGTGATGATCCAGGGACCCACACTTCTTCCTTCTTGTGCCAGCTTTCATAGGCTGCATGTTCATTTGCATCAAGCTTGGGGAAGGGGGCAGAGAGTGAAGAAACCACGTGTTTCACCTTAGTTTAGAAGTGACATACATAACTTCTGTTCCCAAGTTTTTGGCAATATCCAGTCACTGGGCCCTTCCTAGATGCAAAGTAGCCAGGAACTGAGGTCCTTAAGAGCATAACTGTTGTCCAGTGATTGCTCTGTCTTTGGGATCCAATATGGTAGCCACCAGACACATGTGTGTATTGGACGCTGGGAATGTGGTTCATCCAAACAGATGTGCTCTAAGCATAAGGTGCATACCAGGCTTTGATGACTTTAGCATGAATGAAAGGGTATAAATATCTCATTGATAACTTTTAGTGGTTACATGTTAAAATGGCAAGATTGTGAATTTGTGAATAACTGGGTTGAATAAACTATGTTGTTAGAATTACTTTCACCTGTTTCTTTTTACTTTTTTACCAAAGCTACTAGAAAATTTTAAATTACATATGTGGCTTGTGTTCTATTGGGTCGGCGCTAAATTCATTTGGGTTTTTTCCCTGTAACACTTAAGACCCAACCGAACTTTTTGGCCATTCCAATATTTCTATTGGCTAGTCCTGCAATGGAAACCAGCCTTCTCTGTTACACAGATTATCTCACATGCTTGACATAGGGAGTGTATCTGAGCCATTCATAGAATCCAAGGAAGGGGACTTGGAAAGCTCTCTTGAATCAAGATGTGTGCTCTCTCTCTTTCTCTCTTTCTTTTTCTCTCTCTGGGAGCCACATGCTCACTGGTGTCTCTCTCAATACCTACTGACTTGACTCTTCTCTTTCTGTCTGTCTCTTTCATCCCTGTTGCAATCAGCTGGGGTCAGGAGGATGAGGTCAAATGACTTGCTGCCCATTCACCAGAAGCAATGGAAACAGGTTCTCAGGAAAAGGGCATGAGTAGGTCAGGCAGACTGATTGACATGTTTGCTCAGCATGTAAATGTGTAGAGACTACACGGGCTTGGCAGCTGTCAACATTCCCCAATGTTTATATTTAAAAGACTATATTTACTCCGAGGCTTTTTGTAAGAACTCTGTGTTGAATAGATGATAAATTTAATCTGAGAGTATACTATTTAACTCAAGTCATCTCTAATGAGAACATGTAACTAATTTTTATTTCTGGGGTTTGTACCAGTGCCCAGAAATAGTCAACCTCATGGACAAAGCTCAAATTTCCAGCAGTATACTTTGGGCTCAATATATACTCACAGAAAGTCAATTTAGCCCATAGGACCAAGTTCATTAAACCATATGCTAAAATTATGTGAGAGTACAAAATTAACAAATGGGTGATATACCCCCAAATATAACTCACATCTAGAACTGAAACATTTAAATTGTAATGTCTTTCTCTGGAGTTTAATTAATGTCTCCAAGTAGCCTCTGTTAGAATATGTACATATGGACTAGAGAGATTACCAGATGTGTTTATATTCTCAGGAAGCATTTATATGCCAGACACTGTCCTAAATCTATGATCACCACTAACAATTTATCGAAATGGGTTTTTCAGATTATTCTCTTCCATCTAGAAAAAAATGGGGCCCATAAGGAATGGAATTAACTTTTGTTAAAGCAGGATTTGATTAGGGTCAAAATATGTCAGACTTCCTAGATGGCTGAAGAGGCAAATAATCTACTTGCCATGCAGGAGATGAAGAAGACATGGATTCAATCCATGGGTTGGGAAGATCCCCTGGAGAAGAAAATAGCAACCCACTCCAGTATTCTTGCCTGGAAAATCTCATGTACAGAAAAATCAGGCAGTCTATAGTCCATAGGATCACAATGAGTCAGACAAAGCTGAGCACACACACAAGCGCACATGTACAGGGGTCCCCGTAGAGACTGGACAGCCAGTACATGCACTAGCATCCTGGCCATCAGGGAGGGAAGAAAGGCAGGAGATGATGAAGAAAGAGGGGACAGAAGTGCCACCAAACAGACATTTTGCTTTCTTTATTTTTCTGATGCAACTAGAGCATTGACAGTGGTAGTCCTTTTGCAGGTGCAATTTCATAGCCTTGCTTTGAGGTTATGTCCTTCAAAGTAGGTAGGAGTCTCCTCAGTTTCTGAGGTTCTTTTGGACTCGTGTTAGTCAGTGGATGACTTTCCAGAAACAAGCTGACATTTCCTGTGGCATTTTAAGGATGCTGAGTGTGGCTGGCTGCAAGCTGAGCTGTTGAGGATACCTACTTTGCTTTTTTCTCTCCTACAGAGCTTACTCAGAGTCCAGTGGGCGTGTGGGTCTGCCAAGAGAGGCTTCTACTACACAGTGCATGGAGCTGGACCTTAAATCTCCCACTGACATAATGACCTGCCTCCCAAGAAGCCTAGCCTTTTCCCCAGGGGGATCCTCTTACCCCTTCAGTAAGAGGAGTTGGGGTATAGTTGCCAGCTTGGAATCTAGACAAATTCCAGGCAGGACATTTGCCAGAAAGTGGGAAGTAGCAATGCAAACAGCACAGGTATCTTCCACTACTTGTGGATGGCTTTGAGGGCTACACATAAATCTTGAGGGAATCACTGGCCTTATGATTTATGTAACAAATTTATGTATGATTTATGTAACAACAGTAGTTCTTAGCTACAAGTTCCTGAAGTCAAACACACATCTTACAAATATGCACAACATCTGACTACTAGACCTAGATTATTAGTTCTATGAAGGCAGGGACCACTTCTGTCTTTACTGTCTTGTCTTTCCTACTATCCTTAGAGCTAAACACTGAATGAATGAATGAATGAATGAACAACAAATTTACCTATACTCTTGGTTATATGTTGTTTATATTTATCATTTTTGCTGTAGTCTTTAGCTTTATAGTCTATAGCTTTAAGGAAGAATAAGATCTGTTCTACCTTATCCTATGTCTAGGAGACAGATTTATCAGGGAATCACTTACTAAAAATTACTGCTTATAAACAATTGGATAGGAACAATTAGAGTTTTAGTTGTAGAGAACAAACAATCCTTTGCTCTAAAGAATGGACTTCTTTTTCCACTTGCCATGTGAAAATAAAAAAATAATGGAGATCACAGAGAAATAATAAATAATATTTATCTCAATCTCTATCATGTGGGGGAAAAAAAAGAAACACTTTCACATACTGTATTTCATTTTATACTTAGAAGAATATTCTCAGAAATAGAGCTGAGACTGTCATCTGTTTCATTAATAAAAGAGTAATTTAAGATGCAGATAGTTGTGGTGTATGTCTCCAGTAAAACCAAGAGGGTTGGGGTCACTAATTGCAACATGTGGCTCATCTTAATTTTGATATCTGGATACAGGCTTCTGTGTTGAAACTGATAGGTTACAGACACAATTGCAGCCAAAATCATTATTTTATGTCTGACTCCTATGCATCCCGCAGATCTCAATTCAGATGTCTCTTCCTCAAGGAAGTCCTCTCTCTATTTCTCTATAGGCTACGTCTGGACTCTCTAGAAATGCTCTCAAAGTACCTGGTAGCCTTTGTGAGTGTGTGCTAACTTGCTTCAGTCGTGTGCAATTTTTTGTGACAGCACGGACTGTCCCCCACCAGGCTCCTCTGTCCATGGGATTCTCCAGGCAAGATACTGGAGTAGGTTGCCCTCCTCCAAGGGATCTTCCCAACCCAGGGATCGAACCTGTGTCTCCTGTGGCTGCTATATTGCAGGTGGATTCTTTATCTCTGAGCCACTGGGGAAGTCAGGTAGCTTCTGCACGTGGCGCTTATCACACTTGTCTCTTATGGGTTTTTTTGGTAGCGTTATTTGATTACTACTACTATTATTATTAATATTATTATTATTTGGTGGCATTATTTGATTACTAAGAAGCATGCTGTTTTACTTTGTTATTCCCGGAGTTCAGCACACAGTAAGTTTTGGTAAGTGAACACCATAGCATTAATAAGTAAAGGAATAAGGACTTACTGTACCGTACAGGGAACTATACTCAATATTTTATGAAAACTTATAAGGGAAAAGAATCTGAAAAAAAATATGTAGGTATGTGTATAACTGACTCACTGTGTAGTACAGCTTAAACTAACACAACACTGTAAATCTAAAAGAATAAATAAATGTTGACTTTTTAAAATGGAGTTTAATGTCCAAGGAGGAATTCAAAGAAAAAGTAAGAATTAACATCCATTTTCAGAGGATATGAATTGATATTTGCATTTCAGAAGTCAGGATAATTTTAAAAATCAAAATAAATGCAGCAAAGAGATATTTCAAACAGTTATTACTAAATTAATAAAGATATATTATTTTTCTAAGTATGTATATACATAGACTACTTAAAACATTTAAAATAATTTCTTAACATCCATAAATCTGTAATACAATTTGAACGTATTTTTAAACTTGACTTATGTGCTTTCTTGATAAGAGGATCAGTTAAATCATGAATTTTATTTATTTTTTCTCCCTAATGATTTGTTTTTTTGTTTGTTTGTTTTTATAATCTGTTTTTAAGATAAAACATTTGATTCATATTATCTATAGCAATATGTTTTATTACAATGATGCTGAGAGAGGAAGAAAATGGCTAGAAAATTCAAGAAATAAAAATAATGCTATAGTATATATGAATTAAGTTTATAGGAAATTTTATTCTACTTCCTACTTAGAAAAATTTTATAGGCCAGTAAGACATCAAAAAAAATTTTTTTAAGTTGACTAATGGAAGAAAAGAATGATTACAGGTTTTTCTAACTTTTCTTGGTCTATAATAAAAATAAGTACCATTTAATAGAATTCAAAAGTAAGACATTTAAATGTGGAAAAAAAGAAGTACCTAAAAATAAAACGTCTCATTAAAACTGTCAAAATCTTTCAGTCTAAACACTGGTAAGATATTTACAGAAAGATTACAATTTTCTTAACTTTTTAAAAATATCCACATATATACTGCATTAAGATAGCTTCAGATTTAGACATAGAAAATAATATCTAAATTAGCAACTGCAAAAGTGAAAAAGGAGTTTGGGCAAAATGCTTGAGACAATTTCCTTAATATAAAGACTTAACATAAAAACTTAAAAGTATTAATAGAAAGACACATAAATACATATATAAAAGTGAGAATTATGTTAATAAGGGGTTAAAGTCAAAGCGGAGCAAGGCAAGAGGACTGTCCGGGGACAATTAAAGGTAATGGAGATCAAGGATTTTATTAGGTTAGGAAATGGGCAAATCTGTAGACCTTTGAGGTCTGCCCTGGTGGCTCAGCAGTAAAGAACCCACCTGCAGTGCAGGAGATGCAGGTTTGATCCCTGGGTCTGGAAGATCCCCGGAGGAGGGCACGGCAACCCACTCCAGGATTCTTGCCTGGAGAGTTCCAAGGACAGAGGAGCCTGGCAGGTTATAATCCATAGGATCTGTAGAGTTAGGCATGACTGAAGTGACTGAGCATGCATGCATGCATAGACCTTTGAGGAGCTGGTTTCCATAAATATGTCTGTTCCATGGTAAACTGTGATTTCCTTCTCCTGTATTTAGCATAACAGCAGAATTTTACCAAGAGGATTACTAAAATTCTTGAGTGTTTTCCTTTGGTGAGTACCATAGTTACCATGATGCTGATTTGTAGGAGCCTGACATAAATGATACGTAATGCTAGAAAATTGAGTTTAAAATATACTTCTCTTTTATATTCTCATTCCCATAATAGAAGAAGAGAAAACTGAGTTTAAAACTGCTGTGTTACTGACACTTCGAATGAGGTTTAATTAGTTTCTCTGACAAAGCAGTAAATCTTTAAATTAAAGAGTTCAGGAATTCTTAGCCCCATAAAATTCTCTAAGGAAGTTTAAATGGGAATAATAACTTTTAAACACATCTTTCTTGGTACCTCCCATGAGACAGCCAATGTTGGCCCTTGACAAACCACAAATATAAATACACCTTGAATCTGTTAAGAGTCCATCACAGGCAATTACTAAAATCAGACTTCTTGATGTCTGGGCATTAGAAGTCGACCTCCAGAATATCAGAGAATGATATGGAAATACTAATCAATCAATCAATGTCATCTTCTTCTATAACAATAGCCAACATTTTATTATGTGCTTAGGAAATGCTATGACCTACTTTAAGTGTTTTACATGGATTGAATCTGGAATCCTTCTCTCAACCCTAGATGGCTGGAGCTATTATTATTTCCATTTTATGGAGGAGGAAACCAGGGCTTAAACAGGTTGAGTGACCTCCTAGGAATATATTGATAGAGGATGTCTGTAGCAAAGGCTGTGGGTGTGCCAACTATAGTTCCTTGGCCTTATCAATGTAGTGCACACCCAGGCCATACTTCTAACTGCCAGGGGCCTGCTGCAGGCCACTCTGTGAATATTTTACTGCATGCAAGACAGTCCAGAAAAGCCTAGAATCTGCCCCAAGCTCCTCCCAGGAGCCCTCAATCAATGATGAATGGGATTTGGTATAAAATATCTCGGGTCCCTCACCCCTCAGTACATGTTCTATATTGCCTACTAAGAGTTTCTGAGTGGAATTAAACTTTTGTTACCCATAGTCATAACTTACTTAAAAATCCATCATTTATTGGCAGTCTTCCTTCCCCTTTTTTTATCTCCTTAGTTGCTACCAGTGATTTCTGGGATTACTTCCCAAATAAACTGTTTTCTCTCATATCCTTATCTTAGAGTTTGTTTCTGGAGGAATTCAAACTAAAAAGAGCCCTAGACATGATTAGAACCCAGACAGTCTGGCCACAGAGCCTAGTGTTTATCCCTACCACATGCTTCCTATTATCCCAAAAAGATGATAGATATTTTGTAAACCTGGTCTCAAGACATGAGAGGCAAAAGAGTTTTGTCTCTGTTATACATCCTAACTTCTTATCAAGAACTATGAAGGATCTGAGACTTTACTTTCCCTGCCAACAAAGAAATTAGCCTGCCATAGGCTAGCAGACTTTTGTCAAGACAACATGATGATAAAAGCAAACATGCATTTCCAACAACCCAAGAGCTCTCTACACATGGACATCACCATATAGTCAATGCTGACATCATATTGATTATGTTCTTAGCAGCCAAAGATGGAAAAGCTCTAAAGTCAGCAAAAACAAGACCTGGAGTTGACTGTGGCTCAGATCAGGAGCTCCTTATTGCAAAATTCAGGCTTAAATTAAGAAAGTAGGGAAAAATCACTAGGTCATTCGGGAATGACCTGAAACAAATCCCTTATGATTATACAGTGGAGGTGACAAATAAATTTAGGGATTAGATCTGGTAGACAGAGTGCCTGAAGAACTATGGATTAAGATCAGTAACATTGTTCAGGAGGCAGTGACCAAAACGATCCCCAAGGAAAAGAAATGCCAAGAAAGTAAAATGACTGTCTGAGGAGGCTTTAAAAATAACTGAGGAAAGAAGAGAAGTTAAAGGCAAGGGAGAAAGGGAAAGATAGAACCAACTGAACGCAGAGTTCCAGAAAATAGCAAGGAGATGTAAGAAGGCTTTCTTGAATGAACAATGCAAAGAAATAGAGGGAAACAATAGAATGGCCAGGATGGGCATGAAAAAGGACAGAAACAGGAAGGACCTAAGAGAAGCAGAAGATGTTAAGAAGAGGTGGCAAGACTACACAGAAGAATGATACAAAAAAGGTCTTAATTACCTGAATAGCATGATGGTATGGTCACTCACCTAGAGTGGAACATCCTGCATTGCAAACTCAAGTGGGCCTTAGGCAACATTGTTATTAATAGGAACAAAACCAGTGGAGATGATGGAATTCCAGCTGAGCTATTTCAAATCCTAAAAGATGACATTGTTAAAGTGCTGCACTCAATATGTCAGCAAATTTGGAAAACTCAGCAGTGGTCACAGGACTGGAAAAGGTCAGTTTTCATTCCCATCTCAAAGAAGGGCAATGCCAAAGAATGTTCAAACTACCTTAGAGTTGCACTCATTTCACATGCTAGCAAGGTTATGCTTAAAATCCTTCAAACTAGGCTTCAGCAGTACATGAACCCAGAGCTTCCAGATGTATAAGCTATGCTTCGAAGAGGCAGAGGAATTATAAATCAAATTGTCATCTTGTTGAATCATGGAGAAAGGAAGGGAATTCCAGGAAAATATATACTTCTGCTCCATTGACTATGCTAAAGCATTAGACTGTGTAGGTCACAACAAACTGCAAAATTCTTAGAGAGATGGAAGTACCAGACCACCTTACCTGTCTCCTGAGGAGATCGTATGTGAGTCAAGAAGCAGCAGTTAGAATCAGACATGGAACAATGGACTGGTTCAAAACTGGAAAAGGAGTACACCAATGCTATATAGTGTCACTCTGCTTATTTAATTTTTATGCAGAGTACGTCATGCAAAATGTCAGGCTGGATGAATCCCAAGCTGGAATCAAGATTTCTGTGAGAAATATCAACAACCTAAGTAATGTAGATGATACCACTCTAATGGCAGAAAGTGAAGAGGTTGAAAGAGGAGGGTGAAAGAGGAGAGTGAAAAAGCTGGTTTGAAACTCAACCTTAAAAAACTAAGATCATGGCATCTGGTCCCATCTGCTGCTGTTGCTAAGTCACTTCAGTTGTGTTTGACTCTTTTCAACCCTTTGGACTGTAGCCCGCCAGGTTCCCCGTTCCAGAGTATTCTCCAGGCACGAATACTGGAGTGGGTTGCCATGCCCTCCTCCATGGTAAATAGAAGGGGGGAAAGTGGAAGTAATGACAGATTTTATTTTCTTGGGCTCCAAAATCACTGAGGACAGTGACTACAGTAATGAAATTAAAAGATGCTTGCTCCTTGGAAAGAAAGCTATGGCAAACCTAGACAGTATATTAAAAAGCAGAGGTATCACTTTGTTGACAAAGGGCCATATAGTTGAAGCTATGGTTTTCCAGATGTGAGATTTGGACCAGAAAGAAGGCTGGTATGCTCAGTTGCTCAGTCGTGTCTGACTCTTTGCAACTCCATGAAATGTAGCCCACCAGGCTCCTCTGTCCATGGGATTTTCCAGGCAAAAATACTGGAGTGGGTTGCCATTTTCATCTCCAGGGAAATAAGGCTAAGTGTGGAAGAACTGATGCCTTCAAGTTGTGGTGCTGGAGTAGACTCTTGAGAGTCCCTTGGACAGCAAGGATCAAGCCTGTCAATCCTAAAGGAAATCAACCTTGAATATTCATTGGAAGGACTGATGCTGAAGCTGAAGCTCCAACACCACCTGATGTGAAGAACTGACTCATTGGAAAGACCCTGTTGCTGGGAAAGACTGAAAGCAAAAGGAGAAGGGGGCAACAGAGGAAGAGATGGTTAGATAACATCACTGAGTCAATGGACATGGGTTTGAGCAATCTCCAGGAGACAGTGGAAAACAGAGGAATCTGTTATGCCACCGTCCATGGGGCTGCATAGAGTCAGACATGAGTTAGTGACTGAACAACAAGAGTTTCATGAAGACTGATAGAAGACGCAAAACTCCTGGGTCAGAGACAAGAGCTCTGCTCTATCATACCCAGCAATGACAGTAGCTAAAGAATCTGCATTTGCTCCCCACGGTCTGTTTCCCACAGGATGACACAAACAGGCCCAGATGGATAACTACACATGCAGCGGATTGCGTTATGGGAGAAAGGACCCTGAGGTTAGAGAACCCAAACCTTTTATACAGGACACTAAACATGACTGTTCTTTGCGCCAGAGATAGTTACTACCTCTGTCTTTCAAGGCTGTTAACTATACCAAAATCTTTGAAAAGATAGTCCATAATAGAGGAAATCAGCATCTCACTTGAAATGTGTGCAGCTATGCAAGACACCCATAAAGAACTGTCTTCTTTATTCTGAAATCACAAAAGTTTGCTCCTAGTTTCATCACACAATGGAAACATAATTATACCTTACAGAAAATGGCAAAAACAAATGGCAACACTTAAGAACTGTTCATTGTATGCTCTTAGTTTTTATGATTGTGTCATTTTGTTTTCAAAGTATAAACGGGCTTCCCTGGTGGCTCAGATGGTAAAGAATCTGCCTGCAACGCAGACCTGGGTTCCATCTCTGTGTCAGGGAAATCCTCTGGAGAAGGGCAAGGCAACCCATTCCAGGATTTTTGCCTGGAGAATCGTTTGAACAGAGGAGCCTGGGGGGCTACAGTCCATGGGATCAAAAAGAGTCAGACACGACTGAACGACTAACACTTTCACTTTTCAAAGTATAAACCCATTTTCTTTCGATGCTGGCAATAATCCTGTGAAGTAAGTTATTTTATGACTGATGGGAAAATGATTCAGAAGATAAAGAGCTTCATTTTACTCCTCTAGTGAGTGGTGGGCCCACAGGTTAAACCCAGGATTTCTTATTCTCAAACTACCAAACATTTGACCAATAGCACTAGAGCAGATGCACATCTGCTGAGAACTTAAAACCTGAGAGCTTTAGTGGGTCTCTTCATTTCTTCAGTGCTGCCACACTCTCATGGCAGAATTTTGGGAGCAGAATTGAAGATATAAGCTGGAGGGAACACAAGTGGAGGAAAGGATGTGAATACGCCCTCTTTGTCTTTTGATGTTCAACTTCTCTTTTCTACATTCATTTTTTTTTTCCTTTTGGTGGTTTTCACTGTATACATCAGTCATTGCTTTAAAAAAAAAAATCCCACAACGACATGGATTTGGAATTAAACCGTAAAAAAAAAAATCCATAATTATCAGAATTATAGCATTTTCACTCAAATGGATGGATGCAATACATATTTATTTTAGAATTTTGTGTGTTTCTCTCACCAGGGAAGTGTGCACAATTTCAGTGCATTCAAAACTTCAAGCAAATTTACATTTTTGGACATACTGTTCATAGCATCTTGGTGCTGCTGTTTATGACATATACAATACCTGAAAAAAGTATACAGATCAAATTCTGCTATATTGTATGATACTTGAAGTACATTGTAGCAATCTGTTACCTAAAGGAATCCGATAGTGAATCCATTTTGTGAAAAAAACAAAAACAAAAAAACTGTACCTTGAGAGATAGTATGACTTGTGTCGAAAGCCTTGATCAAAGAGTAGAAATTCTGGGATTCTAGTGCTACATCCCCTTTGTGTCATTTGTACCAAGGAGTGGGAAAATTTAATCTCTAACCGTCTCTAACTTAAATGTCCTTTTCCTGGGGACTTCCCTGGTTGTCCAGTGATTAAGATTTCACACTCCCAATGCAGGGGTCAAGGTTGAATCCCTGGTCAGGGGAATACATCTCGCTCATGGCAATGAAGATCCCACAAGCCACAACTAAGACCTGACACAGCCAAATAAAGTAACTTTAATAATAACAGATTTCCCTTTCCTGGAGTGCAATGACTTATGTGGTTTGCCTCTCAACTGTGCCTCTTACTGGATATACACTTTCCTGCAAGTCATGTAACATTATTACATCTTTTCCTAACTTGTGGAATAAGGATAATAATATGTACTTCAAATAGTAATTGTGTTACATTAAATTAGATAATGGGCTTCCCCAGTGGCTCAGCAGTAAAGAATCCACCTGCAATGCAGGAGATGTGTTCAGAATCCCTGGGTCTGGAAGATGCACTGGAGAACGAAATGGCAACCCACTCTAGTATTCTTTTTTTTTTTCATTTTATTATTTTTTTTTTCGTTTTATTTTTTTTTTTTTTTCATTTATTTTTATTAGTTGGAGGCTAATTACTTTACAATATTGTAGTGGTTTTTGCCATACATTGACATGAATCAGCCATGGATTTACATGTGTTCCCCATCCTGGACCCCCCTCCCACCTCCCTCCCCATCCCATCCCTCTGGGTCTTCCCAGTGCACCAGCCCCGAGCACTTGTCTCATGCATCCAACCTGGGCTGGTGATTTGTTTCACCCTTGATAGTATACTTATTTCAACACTATTCTCTCAGAACATCCCACCCTTGCCTTCTCCCACAGAGTCCAAAAGTCTGTTCTGTACTTCTGTGTCTCTTTTTCTGTTTTGCATATTGGGTTACCATTACCATCTTTTAAAATTCCATATATATGCATTAGTATACTGTATTGGTCTTTATCTTTCTGGCTTACTTTACTCTGTATAATGGGCTCCAGTTTCATCTATCTCATTAGAACTGATTCAAATGAATTCTTTTTAACGGCTGAGTAATATTCCATGGTGTATATGTACCACAGCTTCCTTATCCATTCATCTGCTGATGGGCATCTAGGTTGCTTCCATGTCCTGGCTATTATAAACAATGCTGCAATGAACATTGGGGTGCATGTGTCTCTTTCAGATCTGGTTTCCTCAGTGTGTATGCCCAGAAGTGGTATTGCTGGGTCATATGGCAGTTCTATTTCCAGTTTTTTAAGGAATCTCCACACTCTTCTCCATAGTGGCTGTACTAGTTTGCATTCCCACCAACAGTGTAAGAGGGTTCCCTTTTCTCCACACCCTCTCCAGCATTTATTGCTTGTAGACTTTTGGATAGCAGCCATCCTGACTGGCGTGTAATGGTACCTCATTGTGGTTTTGATTTGCATTTCTCTGATAATGAGTGATGTTGAGCATCTTTTCATGTGTTTGTTAGCCATCTGTATGTCTTTGGAGAAATGTCTGTTTCGCTCTTTGGCCCATTTTTTGATTGGGTCATTTATTTTTCTGGAATTGAGCTGCAGTAGCTACTTGTATATTTTTGAGATTAATCCTTTGTCTGTTGCTTCGTTTGCTATTATTTTCTCCCAATCTAAGGGCTGTCTTTTCACCTTGCTTATAGTTTTCTTTGTTGTGCAAAAGCTTTTAAGTTTAATTAGGTCCCATTTGTTTATTTTTGCTTTTATTTCCAATATTCTGGGAGGTGGGTCATAGAGGATCCTACTGTGATTTATGTCGGAGAGTGTTTTACCTATGTTCTCCTCTAGGCCACTCCAGTATTCTTGCCTGGAAATTTTCATGGACAGAGGAGCATGGCGGGCTATAGTGCATGGGGTTGCAAAGAGTCAGACATGATTTAGCAACTAAACAACAACAAAATTAGATAATATTTAATAAGCAGTTTGTACATACTAAGCACTCAATAAACTGCAGTCAGTACCATTAATTCTACATTTTCATGTATCAAGTTCACTTACAGTGAGACTTCCTATAACACATGCATTTTTTTGGACTCTTCA
Organism: Muntiacus reevesi; assembly: GCF_963930625.1. Classification (NCBI taxonomy): domain Eukaryota; kingdom Metazoa; phylum Chordata; class Mammalia; order Artiodactyla; family Cervidae; genus Muntiacus; species Muntiacus reevesi. Next base: position 124,248,653 of record NC_089251.1, read on the forward strand.
ATTAAATCTGACTATAAGCAATTTTTTTCAGTAGTTGTGTATGGATGTGTCAGTTGGACCATAAAGAAGGCTGAGCGTGGAAGAACAGAAAGTTTCGAATTGTGGTGTTGAAGAAGGCTCGAGAGTGCCTTGGACTGCAAAGAGCTCAAAGCAGTCAATCCTAAGGGAAATCAGTCCTGAATATTCATTGGATGGACTGATGCTGAAGCTCCGATACTTTGGCCACCTGACACAGAGAGCAGACTCATTGGAAAAGATCCTGATGCTGGGAAGGATTGAAGGAAAAAGGAGAAGGGGGTGACAGAGGATGAGATGGTTAGATAGCATCACTGACTCAATGGATGTGAATTTGAGCAAGCTCTGGAGATAGCAATAGACAAGGAAGATTGTTGTGCTGCAATCCATGGGGTTGCAGAGTCGGACACGACTTAGCAACTGAACAACAAAATAAGTTGTTTATTTTGTTAAATTTAATCCACACATTCATTCATATTTTTTCTAATGTTTTATTGAAAAAGTTTTAAATTTTCCTTAGTTCAAAGAAATATGCTGTGAATGACTATCTGGGCGTGGCCTGGATCATACAATTAACATTTCCCTGTGCTGTGCTTAGTCACTGAGTCATGTCCAACTCTTTGCAACCCCATGGACTGTAGCCCGTTAGGCTTCTCTGTCCATGGGGATTCTCTAGGCAAAAATACTGGAGTGGGTTGCCATGATTATCGAGGATATTTATACTATCACATATCTGTCCACTTACTCCTGTATCCATCCAGCAAGACTTCTTTTCTAATGCAGTTCATATTCTATGGAAAACATCAGTACACTTCTCTCCCAAAAAATATCAGCCTGCTTATTGTTAAATAGAATCCAGACTTTGTTTGGGAGTCTTTTTTTCCCACTTGGGGTAAAACTTTACATATAGGGAAACTATGCACTTATTCTTATATTCCAGGGTGATTTAAATATTTCAAAGCAACTCTTTTGTGGTGACTTAAATACTCAAATTAAATCACCAATTATATTTGCTTTAATCTGTAATATAATGCATTGAAATGCCTTCAAAATCCTGATATCAAAGAGCAAGCTTATCTGATAGGTCAGCTGAACCATATCAAGTTTCTCTTTGCAGATTGTTTGATTTGGGCATTTTCAGTTTGATCTTGTGTCATAAATCCAAATCCATTTGGTATATCCATTTGTAAGCTAAAATATAAAGACGTTCCACCACAAGAAAAAAAAATTGTAAATTTGTAATTACGTGTGTTAACGGGTGTTAACTGGACTTACTGTGATGATCATTTCACAGTATATACATATACTGAATCATCATATTGGACACCAGAAAGAAATAGAATGTTACCTTGTCAATTATATCTTGATTTTTTAAAGAAGAAAAGGAAATAAACCTATAAATATGTAATAAAACTTCAAAAAATAGAAAAGACAATGAATATTGCAAGTCAATAAAATTAGCATGATGACAAGGGCTATGTTCTGGTTCTCCAGCTTTTGTTTGATTCTATCATGTTGAAGAACTTAAACTCAGTAGTTCCCACGTGTAACACTAAGGGGACAATGTGGATAATGACTGATGAGATCCCCTACCAAAGGAAGGGTTTTGGCAATCTTAGTCTTTTTGGGTGTGCTCCAAGAAAGAAGATTTCAACAAAGTATCCCCTGAAGTGTGCCTGCTCTGCATATTTTATAATTCACACCTACTCCCTCTCATAATATATTTGATGTAGAAAGTAAACCCTGGACAGAAAACAAAAACAAAAACGTTCCAGTGCTATTATTGGAAAAAAAGCAACACATAATCACAGCTGGGTCCATCTCATATATCTATCTATACACTCTGGTGAGCTAAAGAAACGAATTTCACTCCAAAATCTCTGTTGAAACTTTAGTTCCTTTCTCTAACATGGAAGAAGAGCATACTCAGCAAGACTCAGTTTTTCCTAGCTAACTTATGTCTTAAATTACATAGAGACAGTCTTTGTGAGTAAAGATCACAGCAATCATATTACATTTTCAGGTCATCACTGAGAATGGCAACAAAATACAGTCACCTCTCAGTATTCAAAGGGACTTAGGCTCCAGGACCCCCACAGATACCAAATTCCATGGATGCTCAAGTCCCCTCTGTAAATTGGTGAAGTATTTGCATATAATCTGTGTATATCCTCCTGTGTACATCCAGATCACCTCTAGATTACTTATGATACCTAATACAGTGCAAAAATAATTGCAATGTGTGGCAAAGTTTTACTTTTTGGAACTTGGTGGAATTTTTTTCCCCAAAATTATTTCATTCCTTTAATTGGCTGAATCCCTGGATGCAGAACCCTTGGATACAGGGGGTCAATTGTAGTTTGTTAGGGTCTTAGGCATGGACTCTCCATCATTCAGCATTTGGCAACATCCACTTAGGGCCCTTAAGTATAGATCACTCAGGAAGATACCAAAAAAAAAGTTTCCGCTCTCCAAATTTTAGGGCGCTTCATCCTATTATCCTGTGTGGAATAGAGTAGTGAAATAGATGATTCAGCAGGAATATTAACTATTTGTGAAACATGCAGACTCTAGAAATGGGTAAACCTGAAGTTAGAAAAAAGTGTCTGAATCCCTCTCTCATGATTTATTAATGCAGTGACTTTAGGCAAATACCTCTCTCAGATATGACAAGTTACTTAATCTCTTTGAGATACGACTTTCTGATAGGTAAAATAAGAAAAACAATAAAACAACAGCAGATTTCTATTAAGTTCTTATTATTTGCACGATACTGAACTTGAACTAAGAGCGTTGAAGGTTCTTTCACTGATTTAATTTTTACAGCAATCTCATGAGGTAGGTGTTGTTACTATCTTCTTCTTCTGTAGGAGAGCCCAGGTTGTTCAGCTTGAGGGCAGTGCCTCGGCTTGAACCCAGAGCCCTCCATCATTTTATCCTAGTGGAACTGAATTGCACAGGGTTGCTTTCAAGAGAAGTGAGCAAAACTGAGGCATGAAAGACATGTAGTAGATGTTCAATTAACGGTAACCTCTCCTCCTTTGCAATCTAAATAAGAACACCCAGAACCTAAATTTTAGATATTTTTTAAATCGATCTATTATTGAAGTATAATTGATGTCCAAGATTATATGTTACAGGTGTACAAGTGATTCACAATTTCTAAAGGTTAGATAGTTTCTTACTCTTAGGAAGTTAGTGAATCAAGCAAACAAAACAATAGATCAAGAATTGATCTGACCTAAACATAAAGTATGAACTTCTATTCCCAAAGGAAAGCTTCCTTGTTACACTGGCTCTTTACATCTTTGGGGGACACACACCTTTGCTGTCAAATAGTAAAAACAGGATCAAGAGCCAGGAGGTCTCCAGAATGATTAAGAAACCTTTTGACATCAGTGAAGTACAAACATTTCTGAGCTAAATATCCTGATACAAAGTTCTCACATTCCTATTCATTTCTTGTTGTTGTTTAGTCACTAAGTCATGCCTGACTCTTTTGCAATCCCATAAACTGTAGTCTGCCAAGTTCCCCTATCCATGGGATTTCCCAGGCAAGAATAGTGGAGTGGATTGCCATTTCCTACTTCAAGGGATCTTCCTGACCTAGGGATTGAACCCTCACCTCTTGAGGCTCCTGCATTGGTAGGTGGGTTCTTTACCTCTAGCACCACCTAAGAATACTGTAGTGGGTTGCCATTTCCTTCTCCAAGGGATCTTCCCAACCCAGGGATCGTACCCATGTCTCCTGCAGTGGCAGGCAGATTCCTTACCACTGAGCCACCAGGAAAGCCCACTCACTCCCTTAGGAGGGTCTAAAATGACCCCAAAGTCATACTTGATTCTTGGGAGATGTCCTGATCAATTTCCATTGTAATGTGGAGAGGAGCCAAACTCTCACCAATAAGCAGGAAGTGGGGTGAAGAACACAATCCCAGGATTCCCCTTGGAAGACAAGCCAGGGAAAGAGGAGATCCCAGAGGGCCACCAGCCCTCTCCTGAGAGGCTCAGTTCCTGGTTTCTTCCTCATATATTGGTTCAAGCAGGACATGTTTGCATTTCATCATCACATTGTTTTCCCATGTGTTTTCCATAGACATGCTTGTCTTACTGGAAACCTAAGCAAACTGATAGAGCAGTTGCATCTCCCTTTTTAAAGATGCTATCCATCTAGGAAATTTGCTTGTTTTCAGGCACACTTAGTTTCTGGGACGTAACAAGTAACGCCAAGGTGTTAGTGGCTTAACATAGTCTGCTTCCCATAGGCATTTACTTTTTTTGTGATGTCTTTTTTTATTGGAATATAATTGCTTTACAATGTTGCGTGTCTGCTATACAGTGAAGCGAATCAGCTGTGTGTATACATATATTCCCTCCCTCCGCCCTCAACTCTTCCCACCCTTCTAGGTCATCACAGCTCATCACAGAGCCCCGAGTTGGGCTTCCTGTGCCTTACAGCAGGCTCCCACTTGCTGTTTTATACATGGTGGTGTGTATATGTCATTCCTAATGTCCCAGGTCATCCCACCCTCCCCTTCCCGCCTGTGTCCACAAGTCCATTCTCGAAGTCTGCATCTCCATTCCTGCCCTGGAACTATATTCATCAGTATCATTTTTCTAGATTCCACAATGTTCTTTGCAACACTATTTACAATAGCCAGGACATGGAAACAATTTAAATGTTCAACAACAGATGAATGGATAAAGAAGATGTGGTACATGTTTTAGAGTGGAATATTAACCCAACCACTAAACGAAATGAGATAGGGTTATTTGTAGAGACATGGATGGACCTAGAGTCTGTTATACAGAGTGGAGCAGGTCAGAAAGAGAAAAACAAATATCGTATATTGATGCATATATGTGGAATCTAGGAAAAGCATTACTTTTGAAAAAAACTCTAGGCATGCTTTATCTAGTAGTGGAACTGATGTCTTTGGGCTGAGAATGGGGTGCCACGGGGGCTTGGAGAGACAGCACAGAAACTCACTCCATATTCCAAGGCTAACTAGTTATCTTGTCCATCCAGGCAGGTGGCTAGTTTGATTTCTCTGTGCTTTTGTGCATTTCATTTCCTTTGTTTTTGAGGGCAGCATTTTGGCGGGTGGAGAGGCCTCTTCATCACCTGTCATGTTGCTCTGTGTGGGCACCCACCTTGTGCGCATTTGCCTGTGGTGATCCTGATCTACAGATCCCATTAAAGCAGGGAGCAGAGAATAAGCTTTCTTCAGTACCTCTGAGAGAGAAGCCTGTGACCCCTGAGAGAAGTGTGCCAGTGTCTGTGTACATGTGCACGCCCGTGGCATCTTTTTGAAACAAGCTGCATCTTTCTGTGGATCCCTGGCTGTGATACACTTCTCTTTGATTTCCTTTTCTGTGTTCGAGAGCTATCCTTTCATTTCAGTGTAGGTTGAGGCCTGAGATCATGCCCCTTTATTCACACACACACACACACACACACACACACACATACACACACACACTTCCCTTTCCCTAAACTTAATCTCCATGTAGAATCTCTTCACAGATAAATAAATGTGTTCTGTACTAATAGTTGACTCCCAAAATCCATTTTACCCCACTGATTAGTATAAACTAAGGTCACTCTCCTTGCTACTGAGTGGGTTAAAATATACATGTAATCTAGTCTTGGCCAATGAGCCTCAAGAAAGCCTCCTGCTTCTGGGAGCAGCTTTCTGGCTCATTACACAGAGAGACAATTCTCTCCTTCCTGCACTGTTGACTTTGTTGTAAGTGATACAGACACAGACACCAACACAGAGGTGACTGTAACCAGCTCTCCATCAGTCCAAGACCAGGGCCAGGAAGATTGTCACAAGGCTGGGCTGGAGCCTTGATGTACCATACCTAGAACCCATGCTAACTTTGGAATTACTATGTGAGACAGCAGATTTGATTGCTGCATATGCCTATCTGAGTTTTCTCTTACTTGCAACAAAAATTAATTTGGCTGATTCAGATGCACTACTTTTAAAATTTTTATGTATTATTTGTTTTTGGCTGCACTGGGTTTTTGTTGTTGCATGCAGGCATTCTCTAGCTGTGGTGAGTGGGCTTCTCACTGCTGTGGCTTCTCTTATTGCAGAGCACAGGCTCTAGGAACATAGGCTTCAGGAGTGTGGCGCAGGGGCTCACTCGTTGTGGCTCATGAGTCACAGAGCATGCAGGCTTCAGAGCAGCCTGTGGTTCACAGGCTGGTAGTTGTGACTCATGGGCTTAGTTACTTTGCAAGTGGACTCTTCCTGGACCAGGGATTAAACCTGTGTCCCCTGCATTGGTAGGCAGATTCTTATCCACTTCACCACCAGGGAACTCCTCAAGTGTACTATTTTTACGGACAACCATAATTGTTCCATGACTTTGGTATAACCACTTGATAACTGCTAATATTCTTTGAGTTTAGACCATATGCCAGGTATTTATATAAAGGAGAGTGTGCTGGATTGTTTTAAAAAGTGATGTTTCTCATAATCAGTTTATTCATAATCCTTCTCCATTCTTACCATGGTCACTTGTTACCACATTACTTAGCATAACATCAAATGGTAGATGTGTAAATGCACCAAAAACTGATGGTAAATGAGTTGATCAAACAGGAGTCTTGTGGACCATTTCTATTACTTCTAAAAGTCTGGACACAATTATGGAAAGAACTGCCTACGTATCAGTAGATGTAAAAACACTTTAGATTTTAATACAACATCATACTTTCAATCAAAACCTTAAGGATGAAGTTATTATCTGAGATTAAATCAATGCAAGAGTGTCAAGAGGAGTTTGCTATCCACTAGTTTTAAACTGAGGCTTCCCAGGTGGCTCAGTAGTAAAAAATCCTCCTGCCAATGCAGGAGATGTGGGTTTGAGCCCTGTGCTGGGAAGATCACCTGGAGAAGAAAATAGCAACCCACTCAGTATTCTTACCTGGGAAATCCCATGGATAGAGGAGTCTGGCAGGCCACAGTACACACGGTTGCAGAGTTGGACACGACTGAGCGACTAAGCATGCACGCCTTTTAAATTTGCATTCTGTTAATATTACTGCCACGTATTAGGGTTAAACGAAAATTTAACAACATGTGCTGAAATACAATACAGGTGAAAAATGATGAGAACACAAAAAGCTTAAGGATGAATTTAATTGGTCATGTACTTAACACTGACATGAGACATAATTTTTCAGTTGTCATGATGTCAGTTCGAGCCTTGCTGCTCTCTTGTGCACAACAAAAGTGACATGGCAGTGGAGAGAGAAAAGCAGAAGTGCAAATGATGATGAATTGCACCACATGTAATTTATATATCTAAGGTCTATGCTTTGTATGCCTTGGAAGGTAAAAACACAGCAGAAGACAGATCATGAGAAAGGACAATCGGGTTACACTGCTTTGCGTGTTTATTTTTTCAAGTCCATTGTCGGCCCTTAAAATAAGCATAGTAGATTTACAATTTTAATCCTAGAATTGTGGTAAAATCAAATCTTAAACTACAGAAAGGATATCTTAATAGTATAAAAGTTATTGAAGATTTTGATGTGGCTGGAAAGTCAAAGTAAAATTCCCATCATGGTTTCTCCTTTCCAGTCATTTTTAGAAGACTTGCTGCTCCTGAGTCTCCCTGGGAAGACAGATACCTTAGGAGCAACCTTCACAGGTTAAGAGACAGCTAGGAAATAGGCCTAGAGAAGCAAAAGTTGCAGGGAAAATGAAAGCTGATTGGAAAGTGATATGACTGAGAGGATGATAGTAGTGTAAGTACCAGATACAGATGACAGAAAGGCTACTGTGTAAGTGGTGATGGTACTGGTGGTACCGGGGACGAGAACAAGCAAACAGGATATGATGGTGGCTGCAGGAATGAAAGTTAAAACACAGGGTTAGAAATCAACCACGGAACAATCGTTCATGTTCTTTGAGTTCAAACTGCATGTTGGTGTTGTGGCAAATACTTTACCTCCACTGTTTCTCTTAATCCTCATGTTAGCCTTGCGAAGCTGGTATTATTACTAACCTAATTCACTGATGAAAATAAATGGTACATTTATTGATACAACGGACATGAACTTGGGCACACTCCAGCAGATGGTGAGGGACAAAGAAGCCTGCCGTGGGGCAGTCCATGGGGTCTCGAAGAGTCAGACAACTAAGTGACCGAACAACAACAAAAATTGACACCTTGCAGAATTTGGTTTAGAATCCAGGTAGTCTGATTCCAGCGCGGGCACGCTTAACCACGGTGCTATATTCTTTCATAGTTTAAAATTGTAGTGTATGGGTAATGCAATCACTGTTTATCTACATGGTAGGTTTTCAAAATAATTTTATTTAGTTGTGCTGCGTGGGCTTCTTGCTGCCGTGGCTCCTCTTGTTTCAGAGCACAGGCTCTCGGGCTCTAGAGCACAAGCTCAATAGTTGTGGCACATGGACTTCGTTCCTCCGTGGCACATGGGATCTTCCCGGACCAGGGATCAAATCTGCATCTCCTGCATTGGCAGGTGGATTCTTTAACACCGAGGCACCAGGGAAACTCTATATGATAGTTTTAATACAAATTAGAAAAGACCAAAGGGCCCTGCCCACCACCGAGGGAAACACAGACTCACAGCTGAAGTTTAGAGGGCAACTGGCATCTCTTATCAAGGAAATAGGTTTCCTTCCTTTAAGTAATGACAGCCCTCGCAAGCACACCTGCTTTGGATATCAGTTCTATTGACCTCCTCAGCGAGTCATCTTATTGCGTACAGGCTTTACAACTACATGAAGGGATTTAAAAAATGTGTTATTTTATTTTTATCAGTTAAGTCTTATTCACAAGCACTCTGCACAGATATTCCCTGTTCCCTTCTCCATTCTGCTCTGTGTTCAGGAAGCCTGACCTTTATGGGCTCCATTAATGGGCTTCCCTGCCTTCCGGCTTCCAGTTAGCTTCATCCAGTGGGAGGTTACCAGCCAGAAGCCTGGAGGAAGGAGAAGAGTGAGGCTGGGGTATTTTCTCCCCTGTCTGCCTCCCTATTGAGGCAGAAGCTTGGGTCCTCTCCTAGGGTCTCAGCTTCTCAGACAGCTTTCTGTTCCATAGCTTTAGAGAGAATTCTGTCTCCAGGTTCTGGTGGCCACTTCTTGTAGCTCTTCTAGCCTGGAAGGGATGCAAAGTTCCCTTCTGTTGTTAAGTCTTGACATGCTTCATCATCCTGTGGTCACTCCCTAACTCTGCCCACACTTCTGTAAATAGTCCCTGAATTAAACTCGCCTCAATTTCCCTGTATGAGTGAGCCATCTGTTTCTTGCCAGGACCCTGACTGATACACAGTGGAAACAAACTTTGACTATTTTAAGTGAAAATGGAAATTGGGGAAAGCATGTTAGGAGTCACAGAAAGGCATGGAGGTGGGCAGATCAGGGTTGGAGAGTAAGCAGGAACCCAGGGACCTCTGGAAAGCTGAAGAGCAGAAATGACACTGAAGTCATCCAGTGGGAGGAGCCTAGGCCACCCACTGCCACTGCTTGTATGCCCACCAAATGTCCCTGTGGCCTTCAGCCACCAACTCAAGGAGAAGGCCCGCTTGCCTGAGTCTACATGACACATCCCCATGTTGAGCTGGCCAGTGGAGAGTGGGCATCAGGCCCCTTTGGCTATTGTGATAGGAAATGGACTCCATACCCACCAAGACCACACCCAACAGTTGAATCCTTTAAAACAAGAAATCAGGAGATGCTAATAGGAAGTACCACTCCCCAAACAAGGACAAACATAACTATAAAAATAAAATAGTGTGAAACAGCCGTAACAATATGAGCATCTAAAGCAACTTTTCCCAAAAGATGAAGGTCCATGCAGAGATAGGCACTTCTCAACAAAGTGCCTCAGCAGAGAAGGACCATATCTAAAGTTCTTATACATGAAAAATCTTTACAAGGTTTTAACCTAGGTGAGATATAAAGTTGCCTGTTACATCTTAACAAGATGTCCACATCGCCCTTTCTTAGAGCCATCTATTCAGTGGATTGTCTGCCCAAAAACCAGCCATTCAAGAGCCAGGAGGTTCAGAAAACAGTACCTTCAAATCAACTTATTGCTAGGAATTAATTGATTATTTCAACTTGGGGCTAGAAATCGGCCCCAACAATTTTTTTTCAAAAAACATCTGTAAGTTTCTTAAAGGTAATTCTTCATCTCTACCATCACTATTGAAAATGTAACAATAAAGAATATAGGTTTTACTGTGAACTCAAACAGCTTATTGAAGAAGTTGAAAGATAATACTATTTTATTATATTTGTTGACTGTTGTATTTATAGTTCACACAATTACTAAATCTAGCATAAAATTTAGACTATTTACATTTATAGCCCTCTGGAACCACATTTTATCTCATCTTCAAAATTAACTTACTTCACAAAGACAGAGCTGAAGAGTTATAAATTTCAACATGCGTTTTACTCATCATGAAAGAGAGAGTAATACATATCCATAATTGTCCCCCAGAGGTTTCTTGATATAGTTACTGTTATCAGTAAGAGGAAATTATTTGTCTTCAAAATAAAATTACATTGACACGATGCCTATAATTTTTAATTGAGAATATGTATTCTGTTAAATTAGGTTTGTTGGTTGTATATATAGACATTTTTATTTTCAAAATATTAATTTACTGGATAAATGTGGAGTAAACAGAACACTGTCCAGGCCAATGAGAAGATTTCCAGAGCTGCCAGTGAGATGATTTTGTTTAGCATGACATGTGATAAAAAAAATTGAGATGGGTTTTTATGATACAATGGGCATTTAAGATTTTAATTCAAGATGTAACTTGTTTCCTATGCTCATAGGTCTTACATGCTCTTGTGTAGACGATATACATATAAAAAACAATAAAAAATAGAAAAGATCTACAGTTTTTATGTCTGTGATTATGTTGTCAATCCAATACTCCTATAACATGTCATCTTGTAAAGCAAACATGAATGCTACTGCTCTAAACATGTACAAATTTAATGGCCTACAATACTTACTAGTTGCCTGATGGAGACAAGGAAGAAAGTAGATTGAGCACGTCTTTTCAAGGAAGTGATAATATCTACAGATCTTTCCCTTCCAATTTGAAGAACGTGCATCTTCCCCTAACACAGCCTTTGCTGTTTAAAGCCAATGAGCAGATCTTTCCAAATAAATTGGTAGGCTGTCATCTGTTTTAATAAGCAATATCTGCAGAATCAAATCACTAGGTATGATGCAGTGATTAATGTGGCTTGGTATCCTGGATACCTGGAAATCATGGCCAAGAAAAAGCTATTGCCTTTCACTGGCTTCTCACACTCTGTATTGCCCATCTCTAGACTGGGATGTAGAAAAGAGGCTGGTCCATTCAGCCCCCTGGCTTCTCTGACTGCACGTGCTCCCAGCAAATAAATGGAAATGGGGCCACAATTCTCCTGTGTCAGGACACGGTCAGCATAAGTGGGAATACCGACTGGCAGGCATGTAACATCTAGTGGGTTCCTAGTCCCGCGCTCCTTTCTCTGCTGGATCAGGTGGCAGTTGACAGAAAAAGGAATATCGTGAAAGTTCATTTGCTATTTGCAGGTCAGGGAACACGACTGGACTAGGAGAATGGTCTACTGCTGCTTTAGAGGATATTTCATAGGCATTTTGAGGATGCTGATTTTCTAGGAAGGAAAGCTCTGACTTCTGGACTACAGTGTACAAGAAAGTTATTGCCAAATCCAGCATGGACCTGTTGTTTCCAAATTTGGGGGATGGGGGAGGGAGGAAGGGCTATATATTAAGTGATGGTAGGTCTCATCTGTTTTATTTACCTTACCTCCTGATATATGGCAGCCATTAACTAAATATTTCTTAAGTAAATGAATAAATAAATGAGCAGTAGAATTTTTTATGGCAGTGGCAGACAAATTCATTTTGAAGAATTTTTCTGGGTCTTTGTGGTTAACAACCTAAAGGGAGACAGTAGAGAGTGATTCTTTAAAATGCAGCTAAATTTTGCTTAAGTAAAATCATAATATGAAAATCTGAGTTCACAAAACAAAAGGAGATTATACACTTCACAATTACATGGATCTATGCTTTAATGCTGGGGGAGGGTTTCCTAAATGCTGGCTTTTAGTGTGGTGTTAATGCTGACGTTTTCTCAGGTTCACACTGAAAGAAGAAAAATCAGCTCAATGCATTGTTCTAAAGAACTGTTCTTCATTCACAAACTGACCTTCCTCCATTTCTGTGGTTAAAATACTTTAAAAAAAAGCAAAATAAAATAAAGCTAGTCTATACTTCCGGTTATGCATTTTCTTTCAATGCTTTGTTGTTGCTGTTTTACTGGCTAAGTTGCGCTCAGCTCTTTTGTGACACCATGGATTGTAGCCCGCCAGGCTCCTCTGTCCTTGGACTTCCTGGGCAAGAATACTGAAGTGGGTTGCCACTGCCTTCTCTGGGGGATTTTCCCAGGCCAAGGATCAAACTGGCATCTCCTGTGACTCCTGCATTGGCAGGGGGATTCTTGACCACTGAGCCACCTGGGAAGCCCTCTAACGCTCTTACTTGCCAAATAAAGTTGACAACCCTACACTGGTTCTCTAGTGTTTTAAAAAACTACTTCATTCGTTTCTGAAATCCAAGTAAGATTCATTTTGTAAAAGCATACAGCATTCTTTAAAAAAAAAAACCTACATATTGAATAAAGGAAGACAGCATAAGCTGGGCCTTAATTACTGAAGGCAATAGCAGCCAATAGGTTTTGAGTGACTACTCTGTGTTAAGCCCTGCTTTCAGGGTTTTTAAAAATGTATTTATCATCTAAATTTCAGAGTAGACCAAGGAAGAAATATTATTTTTATCTCCATTTCACAGATAAGGAACTCTAGACAAACAGCCTAGCTCTTGCCCCCAAAGACACAAACTATATCCAGTAAAAGAGTAGAAGGGCTTTCCAGGTGGTTCAGTGCATAAAGAATCCTCCTGCAATGCAGGAGATGTGGGTTTAATCCCTGGGTCAGGAAGATCCCCTGGAGGAGGGCATGGCAACCTACTCCAGTATTTTCGCCTGGAGAATCCCTTGGACAGAGTGGTCTTCTTACATTACAAAGGAACTGAGCCACTGACACTGCAACCAATACAAAAACACTGGTTGTTAATATCGTCTAATGATCATGGAAATGAAGGTTCAATCAGCATACAGATTATAAACTCCTATCCAAGACTCCTAGTCACTTACATTTAAATCAGAGTCCCTCCCATTGTTAATTTATCAACAAAATTCTTGACCTATTTTTAGCTTCAGTATTTACATAGGTATTGCTTCAAGCAACATCCTTGTTGCTCCGTGAAGTGAAGTCCTTCAGTCCTGCCCGACTCGTTGCGACCCCATGGATAGTAGCCTGCACCAAGCTCCTCCGTCCATGGGATTTTCTAGGCAAGAGTACTGGAGTGGGATGCCATATCCTTGTTTCTTAAGCTCTGTTTTATTAGCAAATACCAGAAAACAGAACAAGAAAATGTTTTCAGTGGGGCATTTCAACCAAGTAAGGGATGAAAGCACAACACTGGTGAATCTAGTTATCAGGATTAAGTTAATTTAGGGAAAATCCAACCTTACAGCGAACAAATCAAAAAGGTATATTTCAGTTCATTTATTAAAAAAATAAAATAAAAATCCCCATCTTCCAAATGCTTAAAAATAATTAAACTTCAGCTTAAAAAAAGCCATTAAAAATAAATTTTAAAAGTGTTAATATTCTATTAATATTCATCCCAACAGGTTCTTACTTAAAATGATATCGCAAACTTTAGTGGGAACTCACATATTCCTCTGCAGTCAGAAATCCAAATTTAACAATATAAAGAGGTAAATTAGGATGCAAAATCCATAATACATGAAAAGCAAAACTGATTAATCAAACTAGACTTTTTGAACACAATGCCAAACTTTTCTTCCCCCAAACTATCAGCAAACTGAAAGACAAAAATTTTTGCTTTCAAAATGTATCATACTCTTTTAATGGAAAAAATGATTTGGCAGGTTAAGGTTAGGCTTCTATCATTCTATTTTCTATTTAACACCATTTACCAAAATATTGCACTGCGTTAAGGGAGTTGTTATTTCAATGGCAACGAAATACAAATTTTAATACTAGTAAATTCTAGGTCTCTCAGACAACAGTGAATGAAGAGCTTATGCTGTTTAAGGAAATTTTATGGATTTCCACCCCTCAATCCTGACAGCTGGAGTGTGCACATCCAATCCGAATACCTTGTTAGGCATACAGGACTCTACTTTCTGACACTGCATATATTAATAACTCCTGCACAAACTCTTCTTTCAACTTTCTGGCTTCTGGTCAAGTACCCATCCCTAGTCCACATGCCCTAGAAAAACACAGGAACCAGTTTCAGGACGTGGTTATGAACCTAGCACCCTACGCGCCACCCCGAGACTACCCTCCTCCCGCTCTAGCCCAGCCCAACCAGGTCCGCCCAGCCAAGCGGAGTCGAACACTGCCTACTACAGTCCGGCTCCGGCTCTCGGAACTTCCCCCGCCCACTCCGTCCACGTGAACAGGACCCCGCCCCCTCACCCGGCGCTCCACCAATCAGCAGCCCCCTCAACCAGGATCCGGTCTCCAACGCTCCCCTTTCAAAAAGTCAGCTTACTCCTCCAGCTTCAGTCCCGCCCCTTTCCTACCTCTCCGCCCCGCTGGCCCCTCCCACCTCCCCAAATCCCCGTTCCCTTCCTCCTCTCCCGTTGCCCCCTCCCGCTCTCAGGCTTCGCCCCGCCCCACCCGGGAAAGCGCGCTCGCTCTCTTCTCGCGAGATTTGAGCGTCCCCCTCCTCCTGCCGCGGCCGCCCGCCTCCCCCTCCTGTCCTCCCACCCCCCCTCCCCCCAATCTCTCCACTCTCAGGCTCTCCTCCCTCCCTCCTCCCCCCTCCACCCTCTGGGCCGGATCTCGTCTCGCTGAGGCGGAGGAGGAGAAGGAGGAGGAGGAGGACGTTCGGCCTGCGCAGTGAGATGTTTGTCCGTCGCCGCCGCCGCCGCCATCGCGGAGGAGCGCGATAAAGGGAGCCGAGCCGGGCGTGAGGGGGACCCCGCGGAGCCGCCGCGCCAGCGCAGTCCCCCAGCCGAGCCCGAGCCGCCGGAGACCGAGCCGCCGCTGTCCCCACCGCGGCCGCCCAGGGGCCGGCCAGCTCCCCAGCCCAGCCCGGGGCTCGCGTCGCCGCCGCCGCCCCCAGCGTCGCCCCTCGCCTGCCCGCCCGCCTTAAATGTGACACCGGCGCCTCGGAGTGCGACCCGAAGCCGCCGCCGGGGAGGGGACGAGCACCATGTCGAATCTGAGCAAAGGCACGGGCAGCCGGAAGGACACCAAGATGCGGATCCGGGCCTTTCCGGTGAGTCTCTTCTCGGCGCCTGGGACCTGGGGTCGGGGGGCCCGGCCGACAGCCGCACGCGAGGCCCGGGCTGAACTCCCCCCCCCCAACAGGCCGCAGGCCCGGCTTCCCATCCCCCACGCCGCCGGCCGCGGGGCTCGAGCCTTCCCGGCAACGGGGCGGCGCGGGGCCCCGGCGCGGCCGCCCTCCCGGGCCGTTCCCCGCGCCCCCGGCGTCCGAGGCCGGCGCCGCGCCCCCGCCCCGGAGCTGCGCCTCCGGTCGCCCCGCGGGCGTCGGCTGCGGCCGGGGCCCCGAGGCCGGTCCCGGCACCTCGCCGCGCTCCTGGGGTGTAGGCCCAATCCCTAGCACCCCGCTCCTGCTCGCTCCCCGGGACTCCCAGCCCTGCGTGGACGGGGACCGTCTACGTTCTCCCGGTGTGGGGCGTGTGTGTAACTTTTCACGTGAGGTTTCGCAGCAGTTGAAAAAAAATCACCATGCTTAAAGGATGGCCTGGCAAAAGATGCCGGGGACGGACCTCTCCCGCTCTTCCCCTCCCCAGGAAGAGCTCTGCCGTCCACCTACCCTCGACGCGGTGACAGATGTTCCGCGTAATGCTCTGTAGTAATAAACTAACAACGCCGGTGTGTTTACAGAATCTTTCATCCGCAGCCTTCCAATGCACTTTACAAACTCTCCTGTGCAGGAATGGCCTAGCCACTCAAGGGGAAGAGAAAACAAATGGGACGATTGGTTCTTCGTTTCCTAGCCATGGAAGCCCAAAAGAATAAGTAGTCACCACCGTGAGTTGCTTTACTCTAGGTTTTAGTGACAGCAAAAGTATTTTTGTTTAGAAACTTTTTTGGCCTTAAATTAAGTCATACCCCTTTGGTGTTAAGCATTATAGGGTATAACTTTGGATGTCATATCTGAATCAGATAGCCAATGGCAAGCAATTAGAGTGTACTCTTGGGACAGAGAAACTGGACATACTTGCTCATGTCGCTTCTGTAACAGGTAGACGTCAAGGTGGACAAACTAGCAATTGAATAGCAGATTTTAAACCAGGACAACTAGAGAAGAAGCTGTGGTTTCCTGTCTTAGAATCACAAGCACGTTGTATTGTGTGGTGGGGTGCGGTGAAGAGAGGGTTTGAATTCACTTTTTAAAACATGCTTTTTCTAAAGTGTAGTTTGCACTTTAGAGGAAAGATTAATATAATTGTCCTAGTTGAGTAAGAAACCGACCTAGAGAACTTGAGGACCTCCCTGAATTCTAAAAATTTAGAATGAAAAAATACACCTGATGCAGAATTCCCAGATGGTAATAAGAAAAATGTTAATGCCTATGTGAAGACTCTTCAGACTTTATGTAAATAAAGGTAGGATATAATCAGGAGAATTAGATGTTTTAATGCACATTAAAGGAATTTTGAATATCTGAAGTTTTTTCCCTAGGTAATCGTGAGAAAGTACAAAGAAAGTAACAAATGTTGACAGAAGAGCTCTAATGAAGCTCACTTGCACGTTTTCCTTTATGATAAACAATGAACTGGGTTTATGAATTTGTGAGTAGTGATAGTTTTCCTATTGAATCAATTCCTACTAAATGAGCAGAATCTAGAATTATGCAGAATTTCAAATAGTTTTATACATTTTTAAGAAAAGTTTGATGTTCTTGAAATCTGTCTTCTAATATAGATTCTTGTTAAAAGGTGAAATAGCTCACATTTGACATCAACTCACTGTTGTGGATATTCTGACTAATCAGCTCTACCTTTATCTATGTGTAATCAACTCTTTGATCTCTTGTTTTGCCTGTCCCTACCTGTTCTTCCACTCCTTCATTCATTTAGGAAATACTGAGGACTGTGTGCCAGGTACTGTTCTGGGGTCTTGGGATGTATCAGGATAGCCTCAGAGACTAGTATCCCGCCTTTCTGAATCTTGTATTGTTGGGAAGAAGCTGTGGGAGAGAATTTTGTTCTTCTTTTAGCTAAAGAGAATCAGAGTATGTGACAGGTTACCACACAGCACTGAAACTGACTTTTTTTTTTCAGGAGCATAATGGTCATGAGCTAATTTAGGCCTTTTCTTACCTGTAACTTGTTGCCCTCTTAAGTTTCTCTAAAATCCTTAAATGAAGTTTGCAAGTAGCTAGTGTTTGATATTCAGTACTTAGTATCTGCTAATTTTTAAAAGTGTATAAGAGTTTTAAATTTTCTCAT
This sequence comes from Muntiacus reevesi, assembly GCF_963930625.1. NCBI lineage: Eukaryota > Metazoa > Chordata > Mammalia > Artiodactyla > Cervidae > Muntiacus > Muntiacus reevesi. The sequence continues at coordinate 124,266,282 of NC_089251.1, forward strand.
GGGTATTAACATCACTCGTAAGTAGTTCCTACTGAAAAGAACCATTGCATTTTTTAATATATAAATTTAAAAATCATAGTTCTTTGAACTTTCATTAAGGATGGCTACATAAAACATCAGTGGTGTGATATTTCACTGATTTATTTGGTAAATAAACACTTAACAGAATTTCAGAATTTTTTTTCCTTCCAGGTTAGCAGTCATTTACATAACTGTAGTCTGCATGGATTGCAAGTCAGAAGTAATAAATGCATCTTATTCCATAAAGAAAATATTTTTTGTGTATTCATGTGTGCACACTTAAATTACTGTATTTTACCATTTGAGATAAACAACTATTCTAAGGGAAATTGTAGTGTAAGCAGAAGCCTCAAATAACTCCTTTCAGAGTGTGTTTTATAAAACTGATGTGTGAAAAAGTATAAAAATATGTTTGAAGATTGTTTTGTTATCTTTACAAGATAGTAAGTGATGGTACAGGATATTTTGTAAATGTGTAAACCTCCAACAGCTGCAGTCTCATCAGTAAAATCAGGTTCTGAGAAGTTGGTTCTTTTTAAGACGGAAAACAATGAAGGACTTTCTGTAAGTAACAGATTGACGATGGAGGAAATATTTTATTCCAGTTTGTAAACTTTGCTGCAGTGGACAAAATACATAGTATCTCATATCTTTTGGGGGTTTTTGGTACCCAAAGTGACAGCAAGGGACACAAAACTTTTTAAAGAAAGGAAGCTGTAGTCGTGAAACTCCTGGAAACTGTGGCTTTGGACCAAAGAACGCTGTCCCAAGAAGTTCCTGCCCTTATTTCCTTGCTGTTGCCATGTGTCTCACTCCTGTGCTTTTGTTTCACTCTATAGGATTGGTTGCTGTCAGGTGAACTTTTTGTTCTTATTTTTGTAATAGTCATTCCTCGCTGTCTGTACTGTAGTTGGGTAGTTTGTCCACATGGGCTTGAAAAGCTTGGTTGTATTGGAGGGGATATGGTTGAATGGGAATACTGGTCTCTCCTTTGATTTGCCTTTTTTGACTTAGACCTCAGAGTTTAGGAGACAAATGGTGAAAGTGATTATCATTAGAATGTGATCTGAAAATGGTTTCACTTATTGGTTTATAGAAGCATCCTCAGTCATGATAAGGAATCTCTGGCTGTGTGATGTGCATGCAATAATTCTAGATGAGCACCACCTGTGTGGTATGGACAATTAATGGTAAGGAAGTTATTGTTAGATGGAACCCCCAGAATGACTGATACTCATTTGTTATGCTCTTAAATACTTAAGAGCACAAGAATTTAAGGACAAGAGGGAAAGTTAATGTTTTTGTTTCTCCTAGCTGTAGTGATATTTGTTAGATTTAAGGGAACAGCTTTGATGTTCAAAATAGGTTTCTCTTACTTAGAGTAAGTAGCTGTTGCCTAAACGACCTGGACTGTACATACAGAAAGATTGAATGAGTTGTGCAAATCACACAGGGTGCGGGATTAACCTTTTAAGTTTGGTTTGTTTTTTATTCTTTAATATTTTCTTATAGGGATGTTATGGAGATATAGCATTCATTCAAGTATTGCTTTCACTTAGACTGATTTTTTTTTCTATTTAATGGTTTTAGGCAGCTAAAACAGCTGGTTTTAGCTAGCTGTGTTGTAGTTAGTACCTCACAGGCTTTAGAAGCTTAAAAATAAAGAGATACGGTAGTTATAAAGTGTCTATTTTGTATTGTCTTAGCAGTTCTGAGGAGCCTAGAAAATTATTACTACCAAATTATTAGTGCTCAAATTATCGAATTTGAAACAGTTTTAATAGTATAGAGTATAATGTGAGAGTTTGACTTGTTAAATAATACAGTAGTCATACAGTAAGTTCATTGAAACAAAATAGAGAAAGTTTCATTCATTAAATGTAGCTAGGTAATAATAGTGTTTTCTCTATTGCAACAAGATTATATAATTAAGGCTAGAGAAAATAGTGTATCTTCCCTTTGTGTTATAAATTGGGAGACCTCAGAGATGTTTTTTGCTGTTGTTTGAAAAAAATTATCTGTTAACAGGAAAAAAAATTTTGCTGTTAATCTTGGTGTTAGTTTTGCTAGATTTTTATAAAAGTTATTGGACAATTTGTAGCTTTAAATAACGGAACTTTGATAATAGTTCTTGTTTATCATTATAAAGTCAACAAAAAAGGTGCTACTAGTAAGAAATCACTGAGCTAAAACATGAATTACAGTTAGTCTATAAGTATATTTTGAAAATTATTCAGTTGTAGTCTAGCAAAGCTATGAATTCATTTTAGTAGCTTTTCTAGTTATAAAAGTGATGCATATTCATGATAGAAAACTTAATAAGTATCTGAACATCTAAGTAAGGTAATAAATAATCACCTGTAACCCTGCCACTTGGAAGTAAGCCGTATTAACATTTTGATGTATTTCCTTGTGGTCTTACATATATATGTAAGCGCACAGTAAGATTGAGGTACCATCTTTTTATATACTGCCTTTTAAAAAATACAATATCTTACTGTACATTTATTTCCATGTTAAATATATAAAAAAAACATGATTTTGAATCACTACCTACTACTCTGTAGTACTCTGACTTATCCATTTCCTTGCTGACGGGTTTGACTGATTCCAGTGAATACATGCTTTCTGTATGACAGAGAATGCACCTGTGATTATTTAGGAGCTTTCCTGGTGGCTCAGACAGGAAAGAATCTGCCTGCAATGCAGGAGACCTGGGTTGAATCCCTGGATAGGGAAGATCCCTGGAGAAGGGAATGGCTTTCTACTCCAGTATTCCTAGCCTGGAGAATTCCATGCACAAAGGAGCCTGACAGGTTATACGGTCCATGGGGTTGCAAAGAGTTGGACCTGACTGAGGGACTAAACAGTTTCACTTTTTCACTTATATGATTATGAAATTACTGGACTCAACATAACTGATACATTGACCAACCACATTGACCTCCAGAAAGGTAGGAATAATAATAGTTCCACTTGCTGAATGCTTATAATGTGCCACACGCTGCTCTCTGTGCTTTGCGTGTGTAAACTAATTTAATTTGCATAACTCTATAGGACTCTGTTATCAACTTTTTTACAAAAGAGGTCTTGAGACATTAAGTAATTTGCTTAAGGTCACTTTGCTTGGAAGTAGCAGAACCTAAGGTTCTTTTTAACCTAGGCAGTCTGGCTCTAAACTGAATGCTTTAGGAATTAATTACATCTCTCAAGGTTGTATCAGTTTAACTTCTACTGTATCACAGTGTCTTATATAAGATATCTTTAATTTCATAGGTGAAAAAATAGTACTTGAATGTTTTAATTTGTATTTCTTTGCCTATTTATAAGAGTAAAACTATGGATAGTCTGTAGGGAATTTTCATTTAGTTTTACATTAGAGTATTCAGCATAGGTTTTAGAAACCTGACTAAAAAGTGAAGAGACTAGAGAGCATAATAGTTAAGAGTGTGGGGTCATACACTATCAGAGTTTGAATGTCAGCTCTACCTCTTTCTAATTGTGTTATCTTTAACAAGTTACTTCCCCGCTTCTAACCTCAGTTTTCTCCTCTGTAAAATGAGATTGTAGGACCTGTCTTACATGGTTGTTGTGGGATAGAGTCAAGCATTAGAACAGGACCTAACACATAGTGAACAATTGTATCAATATTTAGTCATGATTCTGCCACAGTTTTGGAGAAGGGAATGGCACCCCACTTCGGTATTCTTCCCTGGAAAATTCCACGCAAAATTCCACAGAGGAGCCTGGTGGGCCTATAGTCCATGGGATCGCCAGGGTTGGACACAACTAAGTGACTGAGCACACATGCCACAATTTATATGTTAAAATTGAAGGTTATTTTTGCAAGTAATTTTATTTACTATACAGTTATTTTTTAAGAAGCTTACACATTCAATTTGTGGTCCCCATTAAGAAATCAGTCTCAATCAGTATATGGGTTTGGTACTGCTGGGGTGTTTCAAAAGAACGCCACTGGCTCTTGTGGGGTGGGGGTAGATTCAAAAGAGAAAATACAATAGTGATAGTTACTTAGTCGTTGGAGTAAGTGTATAACCTTTCTTGGATAACTTTATTGAAGGAGTAAATACTCGCTTGGTGTGTACATTCTAATATGTACATTAAAGTAAGTGTTAGTCGCTCAGTCACGTCTCAACTTTTTGCGACCCCTTTGACTGTAGCCTGCCAGGCTCCTCTGTCCGTGGGATTCTCCAGGCAAGCGGGCTGCCATTTCCTACTCCAGATATGTACATTAAGTGTTTATCTAAAACTACATTTTGTTTTTATTTCCTTCCTTCCTTTTCTTCCACCCTCTTTTTTTTTTTTTTTTTTTTTTTGTTTCACTCATGAACTAGGTTGTGGTCCCTGCCTGAAGTTTATACCAGGTCCCCTTTTCAATCCTGAAGTATTAGACACAGTGTGGATGATTAGTGAATGATTGGTTAAATGAGAAACTAGTCCTTGAAGCCAAACCACAGTAATCAATGACTTAGCTAAGTCGATTCTGGGAGTATTCCAAAATATTTGAACTCTTTCAGCTGTAAGTGAAGCCTTAATTTGTAGGTCATTAATGATCATGTGGCACTTTTCCTTAAAGGTTAGTTAGCCTAGTCTCCTAAAAACAATGACTTGAAAGTAAAGATGTAGGTGTGTATTGGCAGTTACTTTGGATTGCGTGTCAGAAGACTTACTTGCTAGCCTAGTCTTTTCTGTTTACTAGCTTTCTCTACATTTTACTCCCTCCACCGCGACGCCTTCCTCCCAGCCAGTTAACCATACCTGGCAAGGCCCTTCTTTCACGGCAGATTGACGACCATCTGTCATCTCTACCCGTTCTGGGAATTTGTCACCCTCTTTTCATCTGAAATTTACCTTTGACCTGAGGATACAGGCTTATCTTCTTGAATTGAGGTGTCCTATTCCCTTGTAGCTCAGTTGGGAAAGAATCTGCCTGCAATGCAGGAGACCCAGGTTCGACTTCTGAGTCGGGAAGATCCCATGGAGAAAGAAATGGCAAGTCACTCAGTATTCTTGCCTGGAAAATCTCATGGACAGAGGAACCTGGCAGTCCATGGGGTCACAAGAGTCGGACACAACTTAGCGACTAAACCACCACCATTTCCTTATAGTCCATGAATCTTTGGGCCCAGATGCTAATGATTGCTGCATCTATCACTCTTGTGGCTTGGGCCCTTCTGTACTGTTCTTTGAGTGATTCCTTTGACTGTCTCCTAACTTCTTACACATGCTCCCTCAGTCATTGAAGACTTGCATGCATTCTTCACAGATATTCTCTCTAGTTTAAATTGTAACTTTATCCAGTGCGTGTGGGCAGACATTCATTTATTCATTTTAATGTATGTTTATTATGTGTTCCTACTGGCACTAAATAGTAATGATGGGACAGATCTGGCCTCTTCTCTATTACTGTGGTCTTCACTCTGTCTTGAAACTTGTTATCCAGCTACTTTAGAAATCTTAAAACTTCATACCACATTCTGTCCTAGTTCCTTCATTTATTAGATGTAGGACTTAAGCAAACCACTTAACCTTTGCCTGTTTCCTCTTTTGTAAGAGAGAACAACAGTACCTACCTCATAAGGTGGTTGTAAGGATAGAGTCAATACCTATGAAGTTCTTACAAGTGGCACATAATAAACACTATAAATAAATGCAACCTGTTATTATTGAATTATTCTATCCTACGTGTTGCTTGTTTTCTTCTCACATTAAATGTGCTCTGGGATCTTAAGAAGACTCTTTTCATTCTCCCAGGCTCTGGGGCCTGATACCAGTTGCCACTTCTTTCCTGTTGTCTCCCAGGGCAAGGCCAGAAATATCAGCAGAAAGCATCTTGAACCATTCCATTCATCTGTCTTCATTGCTCATATTTTTTAAGACTATTGGGCAGTCCTGGAGAAAATTCCAAGATTGTGGTCTCTAACCTTGCTGGACTTTCAGTGCCTCTGGGCAATTTTTTGTGTCCCTGTAAGCTCCGGCTCACTTTTTCCTGCTTGAACTATTTCAGTCATTGTCCTCAAGCTCTTTATTGAGAATTCTCTTATCTCTCTTCTTCAGGAAACTTAACTACCAACGTTATCTTGTGTAAGTACCTTTAGCTTTGATCTCTTTCAGTTTCATTCATTAACCTGTATCTTTACTTATTTTCAACTCCTTCCCTTGGGTCTCAGAAGTAAGATGTTCCTTTTTCTGTCTTCTCTACCATGGTAACTACCATTCCATCTCCTTTCACAGCCCCATCTTCAGAGAATAGTCAGTATCTCCTTTATTAGAATATGATTTTCTTTAGAGAAGGCTGCAGGTCTCTTTGTATTGATCTTTGTCACTGCTTTACAGTAGCATCCAGCAATGTTGAGTGAATGAGCTGACAGACTCTTTATAGTTTGTTTTCTCATCTTTTAGATGGGTACTATAGCAATCTTTCACACAGATTAACTGTGAGGAATAAAAGAAATAATATTATAAAGTGCTTGCTAATAAACAGTAACATTACTGAGACTGCTAAAATCATTTTCTAATCATAAAGTTAGTATTTTCAAACATAAAAGTAGTGTGTTCATGTAGAACAGGTATTGTCAAACTCTTATAGGGTCTCTATGCTTAGTCGCTCAGTCATGTCCGACTCTTTGTGACCCCATGGACAGTAGCCCGCCAGGCTCCTCTGTCCATGGGGATTCTCCAGGCAAGAAGACTGGAGTGGATTGCCATTCCCTTCTCCAGGGGATCTTCCCAGCCGAGGGATCAAACCCAGGTCTCATGCACTGCAGGCTGAGTCTTTACCATCCGAGCCACCTGGGAAGCCTAAGAGGGGTGGCGTAGATATCTTCAGAAATCTCCCTCTCTAGCCATTTAGAGCCATTTTTGTATTGTTCTTTGTATAGAAGATTTCATTTTAAAAAGTTCTGTTGCTTTAAAATCAGTGAGCAATCCAGCATTTTTAAAGTTGAGAGTCCTACTTTCCCAAGTTGATGCCATTAATGAGAAATTGAGAACAGATTCTGAAGTTGCTTTAACCACTAATCCAGAGCCTTTTGCTACAAGAAAACATTCCTTCTTTCTGTTTTTAAAGTTGAAAATATAATTAAAATTTCTTAATTTGACTTCCATTTATTTAAGTGAACTTTGGGTAGGGTATGGACCTGAGTTTGCTCTTTAGATGAGAAAGGTTATGGCTAAGCAAATAAAGACTTCAAAGAGATATCTTTTACCTAGTTTAAGAAAATACAAGATTCCTTAGAGATGCTTTTCTGTAAAAGCAAGCCATCATTTCTAAGAGGAATGCTTTAACATACTGATTGCAAGTCATTCTTATCTAAAGCAGCTCTTAGCTGAGCAATACTTAGCCTCTTCTCTTCTCCCCATCCTCTTGAAAGTAATAATGAAAAACTCTTCCCCCTTTCCTTTTCAACTTAATAGTATGAGAAGTTGATTTATAAGATTAATAACTGCATCATGTTGAATGTCTACTTTGTGCTAGGCTCTGATTTAGGCTCTTTGAACTATAATTATCTCAAATTTTCACAACAGTCTTTAGATGTTACTTCTGAAGGACTGATGTTGAAGCTGAAACTCCAATACTTTGGCCACCTGATGGGAAGAGCTGACTCATTTGAAAAGACCCTGATGCTGGGAAAGATTGAGGGCAGGAGGAGGAGGGGACGATAGAGGATGAGATGGTTGGATGGCATCACCAACTCAATGGATGTGAGTTTGGGTGAACTCCAGGAATTTGTGATGGACAGGGAGGCCTGATGTGCTGTGGTCCATGGGGTCGCAAAGAGTCAAACATGACTGAGCAACTGAACTGAACTGTTTTAAATCTGTCCTGTGGCTCAGAGTGAAGTGAAAGTCGCTCAGTTGTGTCTGACTCTGTGACCCCATGGATTGTAGCCCACCAGGCTTCTCTGTCCATGGGATTCTTCAGGCAAGAATACTGGACTTGGTTGCCATTTCTAGTAAAGTAATGTGTATTACATATACACCTACGGAAGGGCAGAGCTGGGATTCAGATCCCAGGTGTATCTGACTCAGAAATTCATGTTCTTTCCATTACATCACACTGCCTTAATTATATTCAGTTAAAAATTTGCTAGATTCTGAAGAAGGAAATGGCAACCCACTCCAGTGTGCTTACCTGGTAAATCCCATGGACAGAGGAACCTGGCGGGCTACAGTCCATGGGGTCGCATGGAGTCAGAACACAACTTAGCGACTAAACTGCCTTGCAATATGTAATAAAAGTACTGGTTTAAAAAAGAATTTACTAGTTTCTGAAATATTTACTTTCCTTATAGGAATATATCGGGAAGTTAATTCTAAGCTTGCCATTTAAATGATTACCCAGGGGTGGATCCAGGGCCCCTGAAGCTTATACACTTCAGTGCTCTCTGTATAAAAAGAACTTAAAATTAGTTTCCAAGTCTTGGAAGGAGCTTTTGCAAGTTTAAACCTCACTAGATTCAAAGTGTGTGTACCTCTCACATACAAGTTATAAGAACTTTAACTCAATGGAATCCTATGTTGTTCAGTAAAATTTGACTATATATATTGCTTAAGGGGGTCCTAGTGTGTATTGACTTTAATAAAGCAGTCAAAATCATAGCCTATAAGAAAGATACATTAGTTGATGTATTTCTAAGTTAACACTTTGATTTTTAAGTTAAAGATTCATAGTACACATTTTAAAATTTTTTTCAGTTATTAGAAATTTATCTTGTTAAACATTTTAAAAAAGTGATTCCTTGAAGTTAGTGTGTTTAAATACTTTTATATATAGTTTTTTGTGTCTCAGAATATGCTAAGAAGTAGTAGGTTAAATAAACAGTGTATGAATTTTGGAGTACAAGGATCAGATACTTTAAAATAGTTTGCTTTTCTTCATGGTATATGCAAATGAGATATGAAAGAAGTGTATTATTTTGATGAGCGTTGTTCAGTCACTAAGTCATGTCCAGCTCTCTGTAGAGGACATGGCTTCCCTGTCCTTCGCTATTTCTCAGAGTTTGCTCAGACTCATATCCATTGTGTGGGTGATGCCATCCAACCATCTCATCCTTTGTTGCCTCTTCTTCCCTCGGTCTTTTCCAGAATCAAGGTCTTTTCCAATGAGTTGCTTCTTCGCATCTAGTGGCCAAAGTATTGGAGCTTCAGCCTCAGTCCTTCCAATAACTATTCAGGACTGATTTCCTTTAGGATTGACAGTTTCAGGAGACGCTCAAGAGTTGTCTTCAGCACCACCATTTGAAAATATCAATTCTTGGACTCTCAGTCTTCTTTATGGTCCAACTCTCACATTCATACATGACTTCTGGAAAAACCATAGCTTTGACTCGATGAACCTTTGTCAGCAAAGAGATGTCTGCTTTTTTTTTTTAGTATGCGTCGTTTGTCATAGCTTTTCTTTCCAGGAGCAAGCGTCTTTTAATTTTATGGCTGCAATCACTGTCTGCGGTGATTTTGGAGCCCAAGAAAATGAAATCTGTCATTGTTTCCACTTTTTCCCCATCTGTTTGCCATGAAGTGATGGGACTGGATTGCCATGGTCTTAGTTTTTTGAATGTTAAGTTTTAAGCCAGCCTTTTCACTCTTTCACCCTAATCAAGAGACTCTTTAGTTCCTCTTCAGTTTTTGCCGTTAGAATGGTATTATCTGCATATCTGAGGTTGTTGAGATTTCTCCTGACAATCTTGATTCCAGTCTGGGATTCATCCAGTCCGGCATTTCACATGGTGTACTCTGCATATAAATAAGCAATGTGACGATATACGGCCTTGATGTACTCCTTTTCCAATTTTGAACTAGTCCATTGTTCCATGTCCTGTTCTAATTGTGGCTTCTTGACCAGGTTTCTCAGGAGGCAGGTTAGGTGGTCTGATATTCCCATCTCTTGAAGAATTTTTAAGTTTGTTGTGATCCACACAGTCAGAGTCTTTAGCATAGTCAATGAAGCAGAAGTAGATGTTTTTCTCGAATTCCCTTGCTTTTTCTGTGAGTCAAAAGATGTTGGCAATTTGATCTCTGGTTCCTCTGGCTTTTCTAAATCCAGCTTGAATATCTGGAAGTTCTCGGTTCAAGTACTGTTGAAGCCTATCTTGAAGGATTTTGAGCATTACCTTGCTAACATGTGAAATGAGAGTTTGAACATTTTTTGGAATTGCCTTTCTTTGGAATTGGAATGAAAACTGACCTTTTCCGACCTGTGGCCGCTGCTGAGTTTTCCATATTTGCTGGCATAGTGAATGCAGCAGCACTTTAACAGCATCATCTTTTAGGATTTGAAATAGCTCAACTGAAATTCCATCACCTCCACTAGCTTTGTTTGTAGTAATGCTTCCTAAGACCCATTTGACTTCACATTCCAAGATGTCTGACTTTAGTGAGTGACTGCACCATTGTGGTCATCGGGTCCTTGAGACCTTTTTTGTATAGGTCCTCTGAGTATTCTTGCCACCTCTTGGAAGCCGATCTCTTCTGCCTCTGTTAGATCCTTGCCGTTCTGTCCTTTATTGTGCCTGTGTTTGTATGAAATATTCCCTTGATATCTCCAGTTTTCTTGAAAAAACCTCTAGTCTATTAATTTATTTGCTCCTGTTTGTTTTCATATTTTAATTGTTAAAAGCTAAAAAGATTAGAGAGACTCTGTTCTAAATCTTATGTAATAGACGGGGAAGCGGAGAACTGGAGAGGGTGATTTACCCAGAGGATTCTCATGACTTGAATTTACGGAAGAACCATGACTTAAAAGCCTGGTTTCTGGTTAAAAACTCTTTTCTCTAGGCCAAACTAAAAAAAAAGCATATAGCCTTGGTAATTCGGTGTTAATATTAGCCTGTGAATTATTAATTGATTTTGTAGTACCAGACACTCAGGTGATTTGAGTTAACATGGTTTAACAGAAGGATCCTTAGCTCAGGACACATGGATTCCTTCATTGCTTTAACTAACTGAATAATTTTGGATAAACTCTCTAGCTTCAATTTCTTCATTTGCAAAATTAAGAGATTTTAAATTGGGGTTTCCTTAGGTTCATTTCTGTTCTTAAAATTTCAGTCTAGAAACTGAATGCTGGTGTGTTCTCCTGTGCCCTAGAACATTCTGTGATGTTGCAAATGTCACCTGTCTTTTCAGCTTTAAAATTTCTTTAGAATAAGAATGGTATGTTTCAGTGATGATGATTAAATGATGATTAAATGCTAATACGAAGGAATGGAAAAGTTGATTATGTTCTTACATACTTCTTTTTGTGTAAGTTGGTAGTTTTAGAGAAATTTTGAGATGTGTTGTCAGATTTTTGTAATAATTTTATGAGCTAGGCCTTTTGCTGCATTATCACATTTGGTTTATAGTTAGTCATTCAAAGACAAAACTAAGTAACTGTGGCAGCTTATACTGTTATACTTTTTTTTCCCCCTCTTTGGATTATGTGTAGCTTATTTTGGTGTCAATGAATTTGTTATTGTCTAACAGTTTATACAGCTGTACACATTATTTCCCAACTCAGGAAAGGAACCCAGGTCTTCTGCATTGCAGGTGGATTCTTTACCAGCTGAGCCACAAGGGAAGTCCACACATTATCATAGTTTTAGAAAAACTGGGTTTACCCACTAAGAATAAAATTAGAGATGAAGCCACAGAGAAGAAAGGATTGTCATTTTTTAATTAAAATTCATAGTTTTAGATTGTAGGATAGAAATATGAAACTCAGACATGCATTTAGACATGAAGTATTTCTGTCTGAAGCATTGCTCTTACTACTTTGAGATTCCATCCAAAATATATGATCCTTGCTTTTCTATTATTTTTGTTTTCCAGGTAGATGTTTAAAGAGTTTATACTCATGACCTCTTATTATTAATGTTTGGGATTTAATGGTATATTAAGAAAATAGGAAATGTTTTTATTTTAAATTGTTGATCTTATAGGTGTAATAACTAATTTTCTCAACAAGGAGAGTCTTTGAAGAGTTCCAGTGAATATAAATATTGTATTCTGTGGATAAAAGGTGTTTCAGGACGCCAAGTAACATGTCTTTATCAGAGAACTAACACCAATAGGATAGTGACAGACTTCTTGACTCAATGAAAATACATAACAATTGCATCTTACTTGTTGTGGTCATTATCAGACTATGAAATGTTATACATTTTTTCACATAAAATCACTCACAGAGATAACAGTTGAAAGAATATTGTTCATACTTATTGTCAGTTGTGACTTACAACTTTACAGACTAATCTGAAAACTTAACCTACGTTTTTGAAAGACATTATTTCAAAATTTTAAATTGATTTTTAACAGCCTACTCATGTTGAGAACTGAAATGCGGATTATAATAATTGAACCTTCTGTTGATGATTTAGCTTTCTCATTATAAATGTTATTCTGTAATTTAGTGATGTTAGATGCCAGTTGAGTGTAGATCAGACTTAATTTGTGATTTCGTAGTATTGTTCCAGTCTACTGTGCTTTTCTAATTGATAATCTTTCTTTCCTTCCTTGACATCAGTCATTACTTATGGCAGCACAATTCCAGCACAGAAGGCTGTGTGTTTCTTCTTTGTAAGAAAATAAGAAATTTATTGAGCAAGGGTTATATGTCAGATGCTTTCACAAACTTTCTTAATTGCTACACAATATACCATCTTCTCCCATTTCTCTTGTTACAAGCAGATGAGGAAAGTGAAGTTGGCAAGTTTAAATAACTTGCCCAAAGTCTGAGTGTGTCCCACTGTGCTGTTTTCCTTAAAGGTTGGATCTTTGACTATCTTTTTGGTGGTTGAGGATACTTAAAGATTAAATGATGAGCAAACGGGATTATTATAGACATCATAAGTCGTTCTGTAGCTGTGGGTCATCAAATAAAATTCATCATTATTACTAACTCTTAACGGGACTGCCTTCAAATTATCCAGGCATCATGACATGTATTAAAAAGGATACGGTAAAATAAGAGAACAGACTTGATATTACTTTGAAATGCTTATAACCTGGGAGGGAGTGTCCTTACAGAATTTATGGTTTTAGTTGTATTTGTGTAGAATATTGCCATTCCACAGATATTTGTACCAAAGCAACTTTTTTTTTTTGAAGCTGAAGCTCAGAGTTAAGATCAAGCACTTTTCCTTGTTTATTTTTTTCTAGCTGTGTCATTCTGAATTGCCTGGAATTTCAAATTCTCACCCTTTTCCCCCACCCACCCTGTTCTAAATTTCTTGTTGAAAATTATTCACAGGGGACTAAAGACTTCTTGTCCTTTGTGTGTAGTGAATGTGAAGAATACAGTTTTCTTCATTTTAGTTTTAATTGGCTCATGCTGCAGTTCTCCAGCTCTCAGTAATTACAGAACTTTCAAGATGTGTAAGTATATAATAGACTGACATCCTTTTAAGTGTAGCATTTTGAAGGTTATGTTTTTATATCTTGTAATGTAGATGGGAAGACAGATGTTTGTGAAAGAAAAGAGATTGTTAGTGTTATTTTTCTTATTTATACTTACTAGTGGGGACATTATAATCCTGGATTGGGTACAGGTAAGGGAGTGAAGTTCACTATTGTTTTTCTTTTCTCTTTTTATTACTCTTTGAAGGTCACTTAAAAAATAATTTATTTATGGCCGCACGGCATGTGAAATCTTAGTTCCCCAACAAAGGATCGAAGCCATGCCCTGTGTATTGGGAGCTTGAGTCTTAACCACTGGACAATCAAGGAAGTCCCTTTTTTCTTTTTTTTTTTTAATATTTAATTTTATTTGTTTGAAGGTCAGTTTTAAACATTAGTGTTAATTTGGTTTCTAAGAAGTCTCACTAAACCTTTCTTTTCTTGCTAAATGAATTTATTTTGCTGAACACTTTGTAACTTGAACTTGTTGGGGAAGCATGCAGTATGTTCCTAAAATTGTATGTGCTTAATTGTGTCTAACTCTGTGACCCCATGGACTGTAGCCTGTCAGGCTACTCTGTTCATGGCATTCTCCAGGCAAGAATACTGGAGTGGGTTGGACTTCCTACTCCAGGGGATCTTCGCAACACAGGGATCGAACCTGTGTCTCTTCCATTGGCAGGCAGTTTCTTTACCACTGAGCCACCTGGGAAGTTCCATATACCTAAAATTAGCAAACATTAAATGTGTATATAGATGTGTATGTGTGTGCATTTTATTGTTTTGCTGAAGCATTGTTAGCACATTCCTTCCTGAGTGTATTTTGCAGTTATTGCAACCCGAGTTAAGTCGGTTTCGTCAATGGGATTAAAATTCTACTCAAATAATTTGGAAAATTACTTTAAAGTGTTAGGGCTTTTAAATGACTCTGGTGTTTTTTAATGGTTAACATTGATGACTTCAGAGTTTAACATTTGGTTCCTTTAACTTTCACTGACAGTTAAAGTTGTGTTCTCTATCAAAGAAAAGTTGTGTTCTCTATCAAAGATGGGTGATACATTCATGCATCAATTCATCAAGAGTGTAGTTATCTAGCCACTGTTGTTGACATGTTCACTGATACCAAGACCAAAGCATGTAGGAACCTGCACTTGTTGTGTATTTCCTTGGGTGTATTGTTTTTGGAGTTACTTGATTTAGGGAAAGATTGTAATTGTGGACTCCTCCTGAAGAGCATTTTTATCCACTATTTTTCTCCTAGTTAACAAAATTAATGATTAAACGTCCTTCTGAGGCATTTAGTTAGGTGAATGGGAAAATCTGAAAATACTTGATATATGAAATTTGAGAATCCTTTGCTCGTACATTATTTGAAAAAGATAGTTGATTACTTTAAAATTAAAATTACACTATTACATAAGCACATTAAAATATTTGTTTCATTATGCTTAGTAAACTCAAATGTTTGTGTTTTCAAAATTGCATTGGTATAACATAGGTAAAACAACATTCCCCAGACATTTGTTTATGGCCTTCTAAGTTTGAAGAAAAATGCACAGTCTCTTAAGTATCTCATAGTCTAATGGAGGAAAGAGATTTGTAAATGGATAATTGTGGAGTAGTATGTGAGTGTAGAGAGAAGGCAATGGCACCCCACTCCGGTACTCTTGCCTGGAAAATCCCATGGACGGAGGAGCCTGGTGGGCTGCAGTCCATGGGGTCGCGAAGAGTCGTACACGACTGAGTGACTTCACTTTCACACACTGGAGAAGGAAATGGCAGCCCACTTCAGTTTTCTTGTCTGGAGAATCCCAGGGACGGGAGCCTGGTGGGCTGCCGTCTATGGGATCACACAGAGTTGGACACGACTGACGTGACTTAGCAGCAGCAGCATGTGAGTGTAGTGATAGATATAACTTGAGTGTTATGAAAAAGTTGAGAAAGAGTTGTTAGCTTTGCTTGAGGATTTCAGGGAGGGATTTTTGGAGGATGTGACACTTGAACTTTGTTCAGAAGCTATGTAAGATATCAGGAGGCAGAAGAGGGGCCTGTAAAGAAGACATGAGAGGGTGGTGTGTGGAAGGGAGGTATGACAGTGCAGGAAGTGAATGGAAGATAGGTTTCAGTGAGTGACAGATGAAGTTACAGAAGTAGGCATAGACTGGATCATCAAGTGTTTTGTTCGCTTTTAAAAGAGCCACTGCCTCCTCCCACCTATGCTAATAGGAGCTGGGTTTTGAACGGGGCCATGATGCTCATGTGTTTTACTTTAAAGGGTGGATTTTGAGGAAAATAGATTCTAAAAGGTTATTAGAGTTCAGTTCATGATGCCTGGAAGACTGTTGCAGTGATCTAGAAGAAAGTTTTAGGGCAGCAGTATTCAGGATGAAAGATTGGAAGCATGTTTGAGAAATCTCTTGAGCCTGATGTCGGTAGCCCTTGATGATTGGATAAGAGAGAGGAAGGAAGAAAAGTTAAGGCTTATACTTTCAGCTTGTATAACTAGGTGGTTTGTGTTGGCCACTACTGAACTAGAGAATACAGAAAGCTTTGGGTGGGTTTGAAGAGTGAGTCTACCAGAAAGTTTGGACATGATAAATTTGATTTGTGTCTGGAGGATTTTGTTGGGCATGTCCAGCAGGTAGTTGAATACCATAGTTTAGACTTTGGGGTTACTGCTGGGCTGACAGTATAGATTTGGGAGCAATTAACAGGTAAGCCACTAATTTATCTTCTTTGAGATATGGACCAAACTTCTTCAGAAATCTGATAAGAGCTACTGACCCACCATCCAGAAAAGAAGTGCACGCACAAAATTTTGCAAAATTTTCTATGCAGTTTTAGGGGACTCCAGAATCCATTGCCGATCTAAAACTTCGTACATTTTAGAATCCTGGGAGTGTTCATAGTAGTTGTAACCATTATAATGAATGGAAATGCATGCATACCCAGTGCAGAGTGAATAGAAGAACCAAGGACAGAGCTCTGGGGATTAAAATCATGGAAATGACACTGGAAGAATAGGCGATATGAAGTAGGAGGATGCTGTTTTTGAAAGAAGACTGCATTTTATTGACTTGCATTTAGCATAGTTGTGCTCTTGTTCAGTCCCTTAAGTTGTGTCCGACTTTTAGGTTACCTTGTGGACTGTAGCCCACTGGAAACAGTGGCAGACTTTATCTTCTTGGGCTTCAGAATCACAGTTGTGTTCTTAAGGTACTTTTGTTTTAGCTGTTTATTTGCTAAGCTTGAAAAACTATGTTTTTTCCCTGACATTTGATTTCCATAGATGAGAGTTTAAGAGATCCTGTCACTGTTGGTCAGCATGTGAGGGATTATATAGTAGCCCCTCAGTGTCCGTGGGGGACTGGTTATAGGACCCCTGCAGATACCAGGATCTGAGGGTGCTCAGTGAAGTGAAAGTCCTCAGTCATGTCCAACTCTTTGCAACCCCATGGATTATACTATACAGTATAATGGAATTCTCCATGGAATTCTCCAGACTGAAATACTGGAGTGGGTAGCCTTTCCTTTCTCCAGGGGATCTTCCCAACCCAGGGATTGAACCCAGGTCTCCTGCATTGCAAGTGGATTCTTTACCACCTGAACCACCAGGGAAGCCCAAGAATACTGAAGTGGGTAGCCTATCCCTTCTGCAGCAGATCTCACCGACCTAGGGATCAAACTGGGGTCTCCTGCATTGCAGGCAGATTCTTTACCAGCTGAACTATCAGGGAAGCCCTTGAAGGTGCTCAAGTCCCTTGTATAGGATGCCAGAGTACAGTCTGCCCTGTATCTGTGAGTTCCATGGATATGGAGGGCTGGCTATATGGTGCCCTGGCCTGGGCTAAATTTACCAATATTTGCATTTAATCCTCATGATAGTCTTTTGAGATAGATGTTGTTATTAAATTAAACCCACTTTAAAGTGAGGAAATAAAGGTTTGTTGTTAGTCAGTCAGTCATATTCAGCTCTTCTGCCACCCCTTGTACTGTAGCCTGTCAGGCTCCTCTGTCTAAAGGATTCTCCAGTACTGGATTGCCATTTCTTTCGCCAGGGGATCTCCCAACCCAGGGATTGAACCCACATGTCGTGCATTGGCAGGCGGATTCCTTACCAGCGAGCCACTAGAGAAACCTCAATAGAGATTTAGAGAAGTTAAGTAATTTTGCCCAGGTTGCGTGGCTTGTTCATTTAGCAAAGCCATGACAAACCTAGGCGTGGTGGGCAGCAAAATCTATGTTCTCTACTATGAATAATACGCTGCACTGTGTTTACCAAGATTGTCAGTGATTACTGACAGTACTGCTTCACCCACCTAGCACAGAGGGATGCGAGGTGAGTTCAGTGGTTTGGACTAGATTTGAAAATATGGATTCTGATTCCAGCTCTCTGATTTTAGGGTAAGTCATTTAACTTCTCTGGGTCTATTTTCGTCTTTGTTTGAGCATTTTTATGCTTCAGCAATCATGAAAAGAAACATTTTGTCCTGTGTCTTCACTTCTACCTATAATGCACAAATACTGAGGAAAATATACATAACATCTTGGATTTTTAAATAATTTATATATGTGAGAAATGATTCTGTCATTATAATATAAGAGTATTTGTACAATACTTGAAACTTATTAGTTTATCTTAGTAACTTCTATATTTTATACTACAAGTATCTTAAAAATGCTTTACTTTCTAATAGAAAATTTAGTAATTCATGCTGAGTAGAGACCCTCCTATATGTTTTTTTTAGCCTCCATGGGATCTTCGTTACATAGCCTGAAAAGATCATTTAAGGTTTTGCTGAACTTTTATTTAGCAGTATAATTATCTCTGGCATTTTCAGTCCACAGTAACTGCTCTTTCTTTAAAAGTGTTTTTAACATTCTTCTTTATATGTTAAGTATTTAACCTCAGGAATGGTGTCTTAGTCTGCTTTATTGTAACCTCTATATATACTGTCAGCAAACTGTTAAAAAAAGCACATTTCACACGTATGGATTGTTGGAGGCCATCATTATCACATTGTCTTGTGGCCTTTATTTGTGCAAAGTTGTAAAAAGCCACATCTTATTTATATTTTATATGGATGGCGTCCTCTGTATGAGGGTATCAAATAGGTTGTAGTTTAGTAAAGTAGTTTAGTTCAGTTAAGTCTCTTAAGGCTGTTTCAGAGAAGTCTCTGATAGACCTGGATTTGAATAAAGTTTGAGAAACAAGATAGTTGTTGTTTTCTAAAGAGTTCATTTTAAAGCTCTCCAGAAAAGATTAGAATAATAAGACTTAGTTTGAGTCATCTGCCTAAGAATCCTCTTGACTGGGAGTTGAACTTGTTTGACTGAAAAAACTGTTTTGCCCACCTACTCCTTCCTCTTTTCACATTCATACCCTTTGGACAGGACTTGAAGAGGATTCTTTTTTCTTTTTTTAAAAAATAATCTCTTTATTTAAAAATCTCTTTATTGAGATAAGCTGTACATATTAAACATATGCAACTCGATGAGCTTGGAGGTAAGTATTCATTTGTGAAGAGATCGCAATATATGCAATAAATATATCCATCACCTCCAAATTTTCTTCTAGCCCTCTCTGGAGAGGATTTTATTAGTTAAGTATCTTATCTGTTTCAAGTCAGAAGTAGACATGAATCAGATGAGTAATTGATGTAGTGTTTCCCTGGTTGTGAACAAAGAACTTGTAGGTTTTATGTGGCATGAAAACAGCTGCTTAGTCAGCGATAAGTAGAAAATTTATCAACAAGTGTTTGTTAAATGCCAGGTATTATTTTAATGGCTGAGTTTATTCAGTAGTGAGGAAAATCCTTGCTTTCATGGAACTGATACTTGACTGGGAAGAGAGAGGCTAGGAAAAGAAATAATGTGAGGTTGGAATTTGATGATCACTAGTAGGAGGGACGGGCTTCCCTAGTGGCTCAGTGGTAAAGAATCTGCCTGCCTGCCAATCAATGCAGGAGACGTGGGTTCCATCCCTGGGTCAGGAAGGATCCCCTGGAGAAGGAAGTGGCAACCCACTCCAGTATTCTTGCCTGGGAAATCCCATGGACAGAGGATCATGATTGACTACAGTCCATGGGGTTGCAAAGAGTGGGAGATGACAACAGCAAGTAGGAGGAGGCTGCTGCTTTAAATAGAGTAGATAGTTAAAACTTCATTTTAAGGTGACTTCATTAAAGGTTGAGCAGCGTTTGTGTTTGATAAGGGCATGAGCCACACAGATATCTGGGGGAAGACCATTTCCAGACAGACAGAATAGCAAAAACCACCTTGAAGTGAACTTGTTATCATGTTCCAAGGAATAACAAGGAGGCTGGTAGGGCTGGAACAGAGAGAGCAAGGAGGAAGGATAGATGAAGTCAACAGAGATTATCAGGTCGATTAAGAGTTGGTAGGATAGTGTTTAGGACTCTTTAACTCCAAGAGAAGTCACCCACCGAGGGTTGTGAGCAACCAAGTGACATGATTTGGCTTGTTTTCAGAAGGGTCACTCTTGATTGCTTTATGATAGTGGGCCGAGAGCAGAAATAGACCAATTAGGAGACTGTTGTAGTAATCTGAGAGATAATGGTAGTTTGGACTAGATTAGTAACAGGGGAAGAAGTGAGGACTTAGTTTTGGGTGCATTCTGAAGATCAGTTCAGTTGCTCAATTGTGTCCGACTCTGTGATGCCACGGACTGCAGCATGCCAGGCTTTCCTGTCCCTCATCAACTTGCAGAGCTTGCTCCAACTCATGTCCATGAAGTCGGTAATGCCATCCATCCATCTCATCTTCTGTCATCCCCTTCTCCCCCTGCCTTCAGTCTTTCCCAGCATCAGGGTCTTTTCCATTGAGGCATTTCTTTGTATCAGGTGGCCAAAGCATTGGAGCTTTAGCATCATTCCTTCCAATGACTATTTAGGACTGATTTCCTTTAGGAGGGACTTGGCAATCCCTTGGCAGTTCTAGGGACTGTTACGAGTTTTCTCCAACTCCACAGTTCAAAAGTATCAATTCTTTGGCAGGCACTTAGCTTTCTTTATAGTCCAACTCTCACATCCATGCATGACTACTGGAAAAACCATAGCTTTGACTAGATGGACCTTTGTTGGCAAAGTTATGTCTCTGCTTTTTAACATGCTGTCTAGATTGGTCATAGCTTTTCTTCCAAGGAGCAAGTGTCTTTTAGTTTCATGGCTGCAATCACCATCTGCAGTGATTTTGGAGCCCAAGAAAATAAAGTCTGTCACTGTTTCCATTGTTATCCCATCTATTTGCCATGAAGTGATAAGACCAGATGCCATGATCTTAGTTTTTTGAATGTTGAGTTTTAAGCCATCTTTTCCATTCTCCTCTTTAACTTTGATCAAGAAACTCTTTAGTTCTTCTTCACTTTCTGACATAAGGGTGGTGTTATTTCCATATCTGAGGTTATTGATACTTCTCCAGCAATCTTGATTCTAGCTTGAGCTTCATCCAGCTGGCATTTCGCATGATGTACTCTTCGTGGAGGTTGAAAAAACAGGGCGACAATATACCAGCTTGACATACCCCTTTCCTGATTTGGAACCAGTCAGTTGTTCCATGTCTGGTTCTTACTGTTGCTTCTTGCCTTCCATACAGGTTTCTCAGGAGGCAGGTCAGGTGGTCTGGTATTCCCATCTCTTTGAGAATTTTCCACAGTTTGTTGTGATCCACATAGTCAAAGGCTTTGGTGTAGTTATTAAAGCAGAAGTAGATGTTTTTCTGGAACTTTCTTGCTTTTATGATGATCTAACAGATGCTGGCAATTTGATCTCTGGTTCCTCTGCCTTCTCTCAATCTAGCGTGAACATCTGGAAGTTCTTGGTTTATGTACTGTTGAAGTCTCGCTTGGAGAATTTTGAGTATTACTTTGATAGTGTGTGAGATGAGTGCAACTGTGCAGTGGTTTGAGCATTCTTTGGCATTGCCTTTCTTTGGGATTGGAATGAAAACTGACCTTTTCCAGTCCTGTGGCCACTGCTGTGAAGTTACTCAGTTGTGTCCAACTCTTTGCGACCCCATGGACTGTAGCCCACCAGACTTCTCCATCCATGGAATTTTCTAGGCAAGAGTACTAGAGTGGGTTGCCATTTCCTTCTCCAGGGGATCTTCCCAACCCAGGGATAGAACCCAAGTCTCCCGCATTGCAGGTAGACGCTTTACCGTCTGAGCCACCAGGGACACTGCTGAGTTTTCAAAATTTGCTGGCATATTGAGTGCAACATTTTCACAGCATCACCTTTTAGGATTTGAAAGAGCTCAACTGGAATTCCATCACCTTCACTAGCTTTGTTTGTAGTTATGCTTCCCAAGGCCCACTTGACTTGGCACTCCAGGATGTCTGGCTCTAGGTGAGTGATCACACCATCGTGGATATCTGGGTCATGAAGATCTTTTTTGTATAGTTTTTCTGTGTATTCTTGCCGTCTCTTCTTAATATCATCTACTTCTGTGAGGTCTATACTGTTTCTGTCCTTTATTGTGCCCATCTTTGCATGAAATGTTTTCTTGGTATCTGAATTTCCTTGAAGAGATCTCTAGTCTTTCCCATTCTGTTGTTTTCCTCCATTTCTTTACATTGATCACTGAGGAAGGCTTTCTTACCTCTCCTTGCTGTTCTTTGGAACTCTGCATTCAGATGGGTATATATATCTTTCCTTTTCTCCTTGCCTTTTGCTTTTCATCTTTTGTTGGCTATTTGTAAAGCCTCCTTAGACAACCATTTTGCCTTTCTTTTTCTTGGGGGTAGTCTTGATCACTGCTTCCTTCCTATACAGTGTCACGAACCTCCATCCATAGTTCTTCAGGCACTCTTATTAGATTTAATCTCTTGAATTCATTTGTCACTTCCACTGTATAATCATAAGGGATTTGATTTAGGTCATACCTGAATGGTTTTATGGTTTTCCCTACTTCCTTCAATTAAAGTCTAAATTTGGCAATAAGGAGTTCATGATCTGAGCCACAGTCAGCTCCTGGTCTTGTTTTTGCTCACTGTATAGTTTCTCCATCTTTGGCTGCAAAGAATATAATCAATCTGATTTTGTATTGACCATCTCATGATGTTCACGTGTAGAATCTTCTCTTGTGTTGTTGGAAGAGGGTGTTTGCTGTGACCAGTGCGTTCTCTTGATAAAACTCTGTTAGCCTTTGCTCTGCTTTGTTTTATACTCTGAGGCCAAACTTGCCTATTATTCCATGTAACTCTTGACTTCTTACTTTTGCACTCCAGGCCCCTATGATGAAAAGTATATCTTTTGATGTTAGTTCTAGAAGGTCTTGTAGGTCTTCATAGAACCGTTCAACTTCAGCTTCTTCAGCATTACTGGTTGGGGCATAGACTTGCATTACTGTGAGATTGAATGGTTTGCCTTCGAAATGAACAGAGATCATTCTGTCGTTTTTGAGATGGCATCCAAGTACTGCATTTCAGACTCCTTGGTTAACTATGAGGGCTGCTCCATTTATTCTAAGGGATTCTTGCCCACAGTAGTAGATACAATGGTCATTTGAATTAAATTCACCATTCCAGTCCATTTTAGTCACTGATTCCTAAAATGTTGATGTTCCCTCTTGCCATCTCTTGTTTGACCAGTTCCAATTTACCTTGACTCATGGACCTAACATTCTAGGTTCCTATGCTGTATTGTTCTTTACAGCGTGGAACTTTACTTCCATCACCAGTTACATCCACTACTGGGCATTGTTTCAATTTTGGCTCTGTCTCTTCATTCTTTCTGGAGTTATTTCTCCACTGATCTCCAGTAATATATTGGGCACCTACTGACCTGGGGGGTTCATCTTTCAGTGTCCCATCTTTCTGCCTTTGCATACTGTTCATGGGGTTCTCAAGGCAAGAATACTGAAGTGGTTTGCCATTCCCTTCTTCAGTGGACCACATTTTGTCAGAACTCAACACCATAACCTGTCTGTCTTGGGTGGCCTCACAGGGTATGGCTCATAGTTTCATTGAGTTAGATAAGGTTGTGGTCCATGTGATCAATTTGGTTATTTTTTGTGATTGTGGTGTTCATTCTGTCTACCCTGTGATAGATAAGGATAAGAGGCTTGTGGAAGCTTCCTGTTGGGAGAGACTGACTGTGGGAGAAGGTCTTGTTTGATGTGAGAGGCTAAGCTCAGTAAATCTTTAATCCAATTGTCTGTTGATGGGCGGGGCTGTGTTCCCTCTCCTTGTTTGTAACCTGAGGCCAAACTATGGTAGGGGCATTACAGTCTCGGTGACCTCCTTCAAAAGGACTTGTGTAGGCACTGTTGTATTCAGTGTCCCTGACTCTACAGCAGTCCACTGTTGACCCACGCTTCCGCTGGAGACTCCTGGACTCTCACAGGCAATTCTGGCTCAGTCTTCTGTGGGGACACTGCCCCTTTCTCCTGGGGTGCAGAGAGTTTTGTTTGTGCCTTCCAGGAGTCTGTTTCCCTAGTCCTGTGGAAGTTCTATAATCAAATCCCACTGGCATCCAAAGTCAAATTTCCTGGGCATTCTCAGTCCCTTAGCTGGATCCCCAGATTAGGGAGTCTGTTGTGGGTCCTAGAACTTTCTTAAGAGTGCTAGACTTTCTTTTGTATAATTGTTCTGCAGCTTGTGGGTCATCTGCTCGGCGGCTCTGTGGTGGGTCTAGTGGCGCCCTCCTCCAAGAGGGCTTAACATCACACGCTGTGTAACCCAGGTCTGCTTCATCCAGAGCCCCTGTCCCCACGGCAGGCCACTGCTGACCCATGCCGCCACAGGAGACACTCAAACACTCATAGGCAGGTCTGGCTCAGTCTCTGTAGGGTCTGGGTCCTGGTGCGCACAAGGTTTTGTTTGTGACCTCCGAACGTCTCTGGTGGGTATGGGGTTTGGTTATAAATGTGATTTCACCCCTCCTACCATCTTGTTGGGACTTCTCCTTTGCCCTTGGACGTGGGGTATCTTTTCTTGGTGGGATTCAACTTTCTCCTGTCGATGATTGTTCTTCAGCAAGTTGCAGTTTTGGAGTTCTTGCAGGAGATTAGTGCACATCCTTTTACTCTACCATCTTGAAGACTGTTACTCTGCCATCTTGAAGACTGAAGATAGAGACAATAGAATTTCCTCTTGGATTAGTAGTGAGGTTATGGACTAAAGAGCACTGACTGCAGACTTTCTGGCCTTAGCACCAGGAAAGATGGAGTGGGTGTCTTCTCAGCTGGAGAAGACTGTAGGGATGCCAGCTTAGGGGAAAAGATTAGCCATTCTGTTCTAGATGTGATTGAGTTGCTTAGTAGATTTTCAAGGACAAATATTGAGTTAGAGGGCTGGATATCGGAGTTTAGTATTTAAGCAGTTGGTGGGAGAGGGTGACTCCAAACAGGATATGTAAATTTTGAGGTTGACTTAAAGCCAGGAGACCGGATGAGTTAACTTCACCTGAAAACTGAGTTTGGATAGATAAGAGGTTCTGACAAGAGTTGGAGGTTGTGATGATGAGTAAAAATCAGTTAAGCAGGCTGGCAAAATAGGAGCAAGTGGAATAGAAAGAAAAAGAAGAAATGGTAGTGCTTGAAAGGCAAGGGAGGAATCTGTATCAATCTGAATAATTGGCTGTTTGAATTGCTACCAGAGTGGTTAAGTAAGATGAGAAGTGAGACTTTGTTAGAGATAGCAGTGTGGAAGGTCACTGCTGACCTTCTATAGAGTAGTTTCTGTGAAATGGTAGAGCGTGTGTGCATGCATGCTGAATTGCTTCAGTCACGTTCGACTCTTTGCGCACCTACGGACTGTAGCCCGTCAGGCTCCTCTGCCCAAGGGATTCTCTAGGCAAGAATGCTGGAGTGGGTTGCTATATTCTCCATGGAATCTTCCCGAGCCAGGGATTGAACCTACATCTCTGATGTCTGCTGCATTGGCAGGCGAGTTCTTTACCACTAGCGCCACCTGGGCTAGTAAAATGGTAGAGATGAAAGCATTATTAGAATGGATTCAGGATACAGTGGGGAAAATGTTACCTGGGGATAGTAAATATAGAAGTTTTCTCCCCAGCTCTGTGATTGTGTTGTAAATGAAAAAGAAGGTTTTCTGGTGGTGCTGGAGAAATACGTGGGATTGTGAGGATTTGTTTTTAAGATGGGAAGTTGAGAATATTAAATGCAGACGGAAATTGCTTAGCACAGAGGAAACCTTTGATGATGCTGGAAAGGTAGATTGCTATAGGGAGGTCCTTGAATAGGTGACTTGGGATGGACCTAGGGTAGTACTTGTTAAACTTTGTTTTGTTTAGGTACCACCTGGGGTGCTTGTTAAACTGCAGATGTAGTTCCGTTGGTCTGGGATGGGGCCTGAAATTCTGCATTTCTGGATGATGTCTGTTTCTGGCCCCTGTGCTGTAACTTGCATGTAAGAACTTGGCCCTTCACGCGCAGCAGCTGGCAGGTCATGCTGGTGTGTGGTCACACGGGTTAGTGGGTGTGAGTCTGTGCAGGCGCTTTCTGTTTTCTCAGTGGGACAGGAAGCAACCCCTAAAATCGCTAGGGTTGGGGATGGAGGAGATAGTGTAAAGTCATCTAGGAAAGAAGAGCTAGACTAGAAAGGTGGGCTTGTATTAAGGCCCACTTATGGTTAGTGGTTATGAATTTAAATTTAAATTGAGATATATTGAATACGGTTGTATGTACGTATGTATATCTGTAGTTCGTTCAGCTGTGTGGGTACTTGTGAGGATAGGTGGGCAGTTGGGGTATAGAATGGCAAGTATTTTGAAGTGGGGGAAAGGGACAATTTATTTATGGCTGTATGCAACAGTGCTCAGAAATGACAGACCATGGAATCTAAACTGGGAAAGGAGGAAAATGAGAGAATACTAGGTTAAACAAAGAAAATGTGTGGATTTATTGTTGCTTTGTTTTTTAATTGCAGATGTCCTTATCATCTTTAATTTGCTAAGGAGCTCTGCAGATCTTCAGGAGAGGAAAATAGTGTTCATGTCCCCAATGTTTTTTCATCAGGGAACCTTTTCTGTTTTTCTGAGCTTGTATTCTACTAAATAAAGTTAGGGAAAAGATGTCTTATATTTTTGGCTAAAACAAGTATTAACATCAGGAATTATGATTTTATTTAAAACAGAGGGTTGTGCTGCAGATAAGGAACGAGGGAGGTCTTAAAATGATATTTTAAAATAGCTTCTTTCAGCTCTAAAAACTATTTTAAATGTATCCCATTGCTTCTATTAAAACAGATTGTTAGCATCCTTGTAAGTCATGGAGATATGTAATCATAATCATATAATAAAATATTTACTATATGGACAAATACAGAAAGATTTTCAACCATTGGTTTTTTTCTCTTTTTTTGTCTCTCTCTCTCTTTTGGATATTACAGATGACCATGGATGAAAAATATGTAAACAGCATTTGGGACCTTCTGAAAAATGCAATTCAAGAAATCCAGCGTAAGAATAACAGTGGTCTTAGTTTTGAGGAGCTCTATAGAAATGCATATACAATGGTTTTGCATAAACATGGAGAAAAGCTCTACACTGGACTAAGAGAAGTTGTTACCGAACATCTCATAAATAAGGTATCCAACTTTTAAAGGACTGTTGCTAACTGTATTGAATCTAGAAGTATTATTTTTAAAGGTTCCAGGAAACCTATAGAAATAATAGTAGCTATGTTGTAAAACCTCACTTAAAAACTTATAATCAGCTAAACTAGAATTTTTGATAATTGAGGGAAGGTGGAATTTGTGATCTTTGATAAATATAATTTCAGAAATTAATTTACATATGGTTGTTTATGAATAAGTTAATTATAGATCATTATTTTCTTTAAAATGCTAATCAGCCCATTTTAGCTTTGTATTCTTTGTATATTTGGAAATAAGATGACTACATTGTTTTAAAAACATTGTTTAAGACTTTTTACCAAATGAAATTTGCCTTATTTCATTTTAACTGAGTTTTATTACAATGAATAGGAATTTTTTAAGATAAATTAGTGTTGGACTGTTAACATTATAAAATGGTTCTTTGGTTCCAAAAAGATGTATTTGTTTTTTTAGAACAAATGTTTTTTATAAAGCAGACTCTTCAACTACAAGTATGTCCTGCTTTAAGATTGTCAGATAAGATGTAAAATACCACAGATAAATAAAAACTTCTCAGAGTTTTTTCGTGGTATTAGGGTATTTGTTTTTTAAATTTTGTTTTGAAAAAAATGGAAAACTTGCATCAATAGTACAATGATTTCTTTATATTGTAGATTTACCATTGTCAAGATTTTGCCACATTTTAGGCAATCTTTCTATTGCTATTTGTTATTACTATTATTGATATTATTATTATTGCCGCACAGTTAGAGAATTGGTTTTACATTCGTTTACCCTCAAATGCTTTGGAATATTTCTCCTAAGAACAAGGAAATTTCTTTCAAAACCAGGCAGTTTAACATGAATATAAATCTATTATCTAATATGATCCACATTCAGATTGACGAGTTGTCCTTTGTGGCAGTGATGTCCTTTATAGCAGTTTGTTTTCTGATCCAGGACCTTAATCCAGGATCGCTCACTCGATTCCTCAGCCTGCTTTTGTCTTTCAGCACATTGACAGTTTTGAGAGTATAGGTCAGTTGTTTTGTAGATTGTCCCTCAGTTTTTGGTCTGTCTGATTGTTTCCTCATGACTAGTTTCAGGTTATGCGTTTTTGGCAGGAATTGTACATAAGTGATGTTGTGTCCTCAGTGCATCACATCAGGAGGCACATGATGTCAGTTTACCCCATTATTGGTGATGTTAACTTTGATCCCTTGGTGTCCGCCAGATTTCTCCACTGTGAAGGTACCTTTTTTCCCTTTGTAATTCATAAGTAATTTGTTCAGATATATTGTGAGACTGTGTAAATATCCTGTTCCCCAAGAAACTTTTCATGTGATGGTTTTAGCATCCATTGATGATTCTTACATGAATCATTATTTCTACAATGGTTACAAAATAATCACTTTATATTTCTACTCTTCTGTAATTCTTTTCTCTTAAATGGGATTACATGAGCAGGTAGCTAGTGTCACATGAAGCAAGGTGCTTATGTTCTTCATTCATTCAGTAGTTTTGTTGTTGTTGTTAAGTGCCTAACTGTGTACAACTTTCTAAGAAAATATAGTAGATGCAAAGAGATACGATGCTGTCCCTTTCCAGGTTTGTTTTTGTTTTTATTCTTAGGTGAGGGATGATACATACATTTAGATAACAGTGTGAGGCATTACATAATTAAAGGGCAAATGAGTTGTATAGGCAATAAATGGCATAGTTATTCAAATGAGGGAAATATTACCCTGGGCTGTAAGATTTTATAGGAAAGGATGAAATTGAACTGAACCATGAAAAATTTCAAATGTAAGTGAATGATGCAGAAGGTGTTCCCAGGATGTCAGATGTCTCTTGATTATGCAGAAATATGCTTGGTGGTAAGTAGAGTTGGATTGAGATGTGTAATAATTTATGGGGATTAGTGGAGTGTAGTGTTGCAGAGTTGACTTGGGAATAGATAGGAGAAAAATTTGAATGCCAAGCTAAGGAATTTGGACTTTACATTGGAGGTTTATTGGAGGTTTTTAAGTGGATGATAATATGACAGAATAGTTTAAGATTAAGATGAGAGTGCTATAAAGTAGAATAGAGGGGATGTGTGTGCTAAAAACAGGAATACCTGGAAAAAGCTAATTAAGATGATAGTCTAAAAATGTGATGTCAAAAATTCTGAAATAAGACAAGATAAAATTTAGTTACTGGGAGAGAATTACGTTGCTACCAAGAGAATTATTGTGAACTTTGGTGGAAAACTGATTTGGAATGGGTGGAGGAGATGACAAATTTTGTTTTAGATTAATATTGGAAGCTTTTATAGTTAGAAGTCAACTTAGAAATCATTTTACATGTGAGGACATTTGTGTGAGAGCTTGTAACAAGATGTCCAAATAGAGATATGGTGGGTTTGGAGCTTGGCAGGAACTCAGAACTGGAGAGTGAGGTCGGACATTTGGTAGCCTGCACTGTGGAATACGTGTTGGGAGTTCAAAAACAAAAATCCCAGAGACATGGGATGAATCTTCAAAAGCAAACTATGGTAAACAGGTGTGAGAAATTAAGACTAAGAATCTTGGCATCAAAAGCGAAGAAAAGTAGAGTGGGAGAGGTTTGCTTAAAGCTGTAGCAGAGACGTTTGGAGCAGCTGAAGTTGTGGATATGAAGGGAATGTGAAATGGAGCAGTGGAGAAGTGAAGGTGGAAAGGGAGCAGATTCTCACAGGGCGTGATGATGACCATCCCGGCTAAGTCTCACTTAGTGTTTACTATGTGCTGGGTCCACTTTCAGTGCTCTTGGGTGTGTTCATTTAGTTAATGGTCACAACCCAAAGAGCCAGATAGTACTATTATTACCTCTATTTAAAAATGAAGAAACCCAGGCACACAGTGTTGGTTATTTGTCCAAATACACGAAGTCAGGGACTTCACGGTAGCTCAGATGCTAAAGAATCCGCCTGCAAAAGAGGAGACCCATGTTCGATCCCTGGGTCAGGCAGATCCTCTGGAGAAGGGATTGGCAACCTACTCCAGTATTCTTGCCTGGAGAATTCTATGGAAAGAGGAGCCTGGGAGGCTACAGCCTGTGGGGTTGCTAAGAGTTGGACACCACTGAGCGACTAACACTTCACTTTGACAAAGTTAGTAAGTAGCCTAGCTGAAACAGTGTTCAAGCAGTATGGCTTCAGGCTAAATCCCTAACTTTTTTATAAATCTGCTGCTGAGGCATAATGAATGGATGAAGATGCAGTAAATATGCTGAAATTGAGGGTGCATGTGGAGTTTCATGAAAATTGCCTCATTGTTTATAAAACTGTAGTCCTTTAAATTTTAGTTCTTGGTTTATTTATGGTTAAAATCAAGGAGTTGGCAGCAGTATCTTTGAGATGCTTTAGTTCTAAAACTACTGCAAGTCTAATAATTAAGCAGTGTATCTTCTGAAAATGAGATGAAGAGTCTTGGAGTAGCTCCTGTGGGGAATATACTAAGGAATTGGCAAGTGAGGGAGAAGATATCTCTGTGGGAGTTGGCCTGAATGTATGATACATTTTTCTTCCTTCTTTTTTTTTTTTTTAAGAAGTGCTTTGCAGCTTGGGCACAGATGCAGGAAAAAAACCTCTATATTTATGTGCTTTGATTTCAAAAGGTGAGGAGAGGCGGGAAGGTCAGAGTGAGAGGTCAGTGTTAATGTGACAGATTTTTGGACTCTGAAACATGGTTAGGTAGAAATTGGGGTCATGTGAACAATAATTCTGTGGTAACTGTTAAGAGCTTCAGTATAGTCTCTTAAAGTGGTCCCATATCTAATATTAACTGTTATTTCAAAATATAGCCAGTTCTCTGCAGTATATGCCAGAGAACATATATTTGAGTTGATTTTGCTAAAGAATTAAAAAATGTATATGCTGAACTTTTATTTCTCCTATAAGTATTAATGAAATAGCAGCATCTGAAGATGTTCTTTAATTTTTTTTTCTTTCATAAATACTCATTTGACCACCTTAAGCTAGTTAATTTTTGACTAGGAAATGTGCCAGTGTCAGCATATCTGATGATTTCTTTGTCTCAGTTGAATTAAGTTTTTGGACCTCTGCTGGTATCTATGCTTGCATTTTTCTGTTTCCCGTTATCTTATTTCATTTCTACTTTGATTTTATAAGACACTAAAAAATCGTACAAATACGGTACTGTCTGAAGGGGACACTGTTACAAGAAGTCTTAACTGACAGAGCCATCACACAGTAGCGTTAAATGTTTGTCCTCTGATGTAAGAAGTCTGTGTGTTCTACCACATAGGACTTCGGGATGTCCTATTGTGCAGAAAGATACTGTGCATGTAAATCAATAGTGCCTGTCACTACATTGCACCTTCTGTCTGGAAGGTAAGAGAATGGTTTAGGGTTCTGTGGTATCAAAGCTATATGTCTTCAGTCTCATAGAATGTATCCCTTTTTATGGTTCTGGAAGCATTCCTACAGCTTTTTGTTCACTGTGCTTTGAGCAAGTTAGCTGAACTGCCTAGCTAATGATGTATTTTTTAAAGCAAAATTATTTTCCATTAAAGTGAACCTTTTAGTGCTGTGGTATAGACAGCCAGGACTATCTTTTCACATTGAAGAAATAAGTTTGGCACATTGAAGCAGGCGTAGAAGTTAAATGCTGTTTCTTACTTCTTTCTATCTGTAGAAGAATATTTCCCCAAGAAACTGAGACCCAACGGAATTCAGTAAATTTCTCAAGATCACAAAAACAAAACCCACTGTGTGTTGTGGCCTCTCTGCCTTGTCATAAATGTGAGAGCATTTCAGAATTCTCAGGGGCTGTCTTTTTCCTAACTCAGATACCCTTAAAGGCATGATTATATTGGAGAAAAAAGGTTAGGCTGCTTTTAAGTTTTAAAGGATTTTTAAATTATAGGTCATTTTGTAAAAGCCTCAAAAGTATCCTTGTAAAATTAATCATCACCAAATTTAACATTCAAAAGTATTATTTGCTGGACTGGCTTGGGTGTAAGAAATACTAAATAGAATGCATCTTATATCTGCATTCATGGAACAGATAAACAAGTAAACAAATGTTTTATTACTTGTGGCAGAGTAGGTTAGGATGGAGCCATGTTTTTTTATGTTTTTGATTTTATTTTTCAGCTTTATTGAGGTATAGCTGATGAAATTGTCAGATATTTAAAGTGTTTGGGTTTTTTTTGAGTCATGTCCTTTTAGAAGATTCCTATTTGAGATTCAGACTTCATAGAAAGTCTCTACAGAGGACTTAGTTTTTCTTCTATACACTGCTAAGAACTCCATAATAATAATAATAGATATAATAATAGTTTAATAATAAATACTTAAGAAATAGATGCAGTGAAAAAAAGTACTGGATAGAAAGTAGGGAGAATGAGGCATTAGGCCTGATTCTACCACTAAATCTTAAAAAAATTACTAGATTTTTCTGGACTTCAGATTATTAATGTATAAAATGATTGGGATTAGTTTTGTTAGCTTGAATGAGCATTAAATTTATATAATGATTATGTACCTTGATAATTTGGGATTACTTAGAAAATGATAGTTTTTGAGTTTACTGTTGTCCTTTCATGTGCCATAATACGTGTTTAGAATAGAAGCTTTTCCATTTTTAATTGTTTCTTAAGGTCAGGAGAAACTCTTTGGTTTTAATATAGAAAACACTTTATTATCCTAATCTTGTTATGATTAACAAGTTTCTTAGATTTGTCTTAAGGTTAATTTCCCTCCTTTTTCCCCAAATTTCTACTCTATAGTCATAATAATAAGACAGCCTCATAAGTGAGTTTATAAAAGCTAATTTCTGTGCTTTAAAAGTTTGTTCTTTTAGGAAAATAGCTGAACAGAAAAGATGTTGACTTTTCAACTCTACTAAGAAAGTTTATTATTGCTGAAAGGAATATTTATTCCAGTGGTTTTCAAAGTCCTTCTATCTTGTTCTTCAAATAATGTCTTACTTTGATGGAATCAGTGTGAGGAAGGCAGATTAAGAGGAGCTTCATCCTCCTCACTTTTCATTTATTCAGAAAACTGCCTATTGAGGACCTGTTAATTCCGGGCACTGGACTATGCATTTGTGTTAAATCAAAGATCTCCATCTTTCTGGAACTTAGGTTACCAACTTACATACTTGAATCTGTGCCTTGTAATCCTGATCAGTTCTAAGCACTCTGTTTTGCAGGGAGGAAAAATGATGCTTTGAAGGAGAATAATTTCAATTTTTAAGTGACTTCTTACTGATTTTGTGGGTGTGGGTGTAAATTTTCTTTGTAGAAAAACATGCTACTGTTTTCATTTTGTATGTAGGGTGACCTTTGCTGAAAATGATGTTTCTGTGTAAACTACTTGTTCAGTTTATTAATGTTTCTCCTCATCTTTAGAGGGAGAATGGGAAGAACTGGAGTTTTAAAAAGGAATTGATAGAAACACTAGGGAATACAATTTCATTAGCAAAGACAGATTCAGCTCAGAGGTCCCACAGATACTGAGTCTTCCTGTGTCTTATGCACCAGAAAATAATTAAGACACAGTGCCTATCAGCAGGAAACCTCACCTCCCAGTTTTAGTGAGGTAATCACATTTGAAGGGGAATTATTTTGCCTTAAGAATTCAGGGCAAAGTAGAAAGAGGAGGTCATGTTAGATGAGCCTTAAAGTATTATAGAAGATTCATCATGTAAACATAGGCAAAAGATAATCTCAGTAAGGAAAATGTCATGAGTAAATAAAAAGGTAGGTAGGTAGGAGCATGGTATGGTGGACCAGTATCAGTTTAAAGGGAACATAAAGGACTTCACTTGGATTTGTAGGAAATGAGAATGATAAAGTTAGTTGGCCTAACTTTGTAGGGGATTTGACTTTTATTCTGTGGGTGCTAGGAGCTATTGGGTTTTTAATCTTCAAAAAGCCTGAAGTGGAAAAGATGGAGTAAAAGGTTTAATAGAAGTTCCATTTTCAGTCCTTCATTGCTACTTACCTTTCATTCCTGTGCCATCTTGTCCTTTTTTTTAAATCTAAAGTTGTTGGAAGAAACGAGGAACCCACTGAATGTTAGAGTCGCTTAGGGTGACCCTGACAGGAGTCAGAAAGAAGAGGAAGGCTCTCAGCTAGGTGTACAAACCCTTAAGGAATAGAATTTGAAAGAATGACTTGAATATAAATAGGATGATCCTCAAAGAGGACGAGCTTGTTTAGGGATAGGGTAGGAGTAGGGATTATTGGAGAGTCAGAAAGATAGCGGGCAGAATAGGAGGGGGGTAGGAAATCGAGTAGTTTCTACTTTTAAAGGATTGAAAGAGAAATACTGGGGAAGAGCCAAGTTTAGAGTGTTCTTTAGTAAGTTCACCCATGTTAAATACCAGCTATTTCTACTTAAATTGTGGAGTAGACTATAAGCTCTGTGAGGGCAGTGCTCATAGTCTTGATTGTGTTTTCTAGTGATGTTCTTTTTTTTATTAAGCTAGGATCTGTTTCATTCATCCTTGTGTCTTCTGTTCTCCCTGTAGTTGGCATCGATCATTGTCTGTTGAAATGAATCTCTAAGAATACTAGTAGTCAAATGGAAGCCATTATGGTTTATATCTGTGAACTGCCGAGATCTGTTTTGTCTTCTGTATATGAAGTAATACTTCTCCCTACCTAAGTTCATTACTGAATCTTAACTACTGTAAAGCGGCGTTAAAAGCACCATTTTAAAGTGCGTTTAGTTTTGGAGCTGACTACTTTTGATTTCTTGAGGCTGGAGTCTTGTCAGTTTGCTGGGAACTCTAGATTGTGTGATCTTGTAGAACTGTGTCTTTTCTCTTCATGATACCTAGGAGAGAGTGGTTGCTGTATTGCCACGCTTTGTGTATGTTTTACTATTCACTTTGTCAGTGTCCCTGTTCAGGTTGAACTATGATATTAGTGCTGTAATGTACTGGTGCTTTTAATGTATTTCTTACTGTCTTAAACATTGGGAATGAAGTACTTGACAAATGATAATCATATTGTCCTTCTGTGGTATACTGCTTTGTTCTTTGTTTTCCTTTCCATCCATTAGATAAAAAGCTACCATTTTTCAGGACATGACTTCATCCTTAAATCCTGGTTTTCCAAGTTGTGTTATTTTTTAAAAGTTTTTAAGACTGTTTTTGAAGTAAGAATGTATTTTTTTTTTTAATCCCAAATTTAGGTTAAAATCTTCTTTAATATGTAGCGACTTTTCTTTATGAAACTATGAAAGCCTGTTGTCCTAATAGGCATCATGTGCACCTGCTTTGACTTCTTTAGTACTGTTCATTGAATTCTACTTTGTATTGAGGTTATATGAATGCTAATATTAGGCTCCTCCCTTCTACCCTTCTTTGTAGAGAATGTTAAGTGAGTGAATTTTATATTCCCCATGGTGCCTAACACCCTGCTTGCTTGTTGAAACTAATCTTTAAATATTAGAATTGTCAGCTCAGGGAAAAAATGTTATGTATCCTTTTAAATTAAGACCTTCATTTTGGACACTTAGTGAAATTCTTAAACTTATGTTAGTAACTATGTATGCATTAGTAAACTTACAGAAGAATCTTTTGACAGCGGTCACAAAAAAGTTTCCCTGAAATAGCTGTCTTTAATTTTGATGATACTGGTATGAATCCTCTGATAAAGGTGGCCAGCCTTTATTCTAAAAATAAATGAAGATAATGAGAATAGTACTGTGAATCTAGAAAATATCAAAAGGGCAGTGAATTTTATTCCGTTCAGGAATCTCTTGTCATTAGTGAATTCTTAGACAATTTAAAGTATCTACAAAAGTTAAAATTAATTCTCCTAACCTTTAATAGGACAAACCTACTAGACAGTGTATTGAAAGCAGAGACATTACTCTGCTACCTGGTCAAGGCTGTGGTCTTCCTAGTGGTCACGTGCAGTTGTGAGAGCTGGACTGTAAAGAAGACAGAACACCTAAGAATTGATGCCTTTGAACTGTGGTCCTGGAGAAGACTCCTGAAAAGTGCCTTGGACAGCAAGATCAAACCAGTCAATCTTAAGGGAAATCAACCCTGAATCCTTGTTGAAAGAACTGACACTAAAACTGAAGCTCCACTATTTTGGTCGTCTGATGCAAGCAGCTGGCTCATTGGAAAAGTCCCTGATGCTGGGAAAGATTGAGGGCAGAAGGAGAAGAGGGCATCAGAGGGTGAGATGGCTGGAAGGCATCACCGATGCAGTGGACATGAACTTGGGCAAACTCTGGGAGATGGTGAGGGACAGGGAGGCCTGGCGTGCTGCAGACCATGGGGTTGCAAAGAGTCGGACACGACTGGCCGACTAAACAACAGCAACCTTCAGTAGAAGTTTACTTTGAGATACAAAAGCCTTAAGGTTGTTATATGTATTGTGGATTAGCTACATCTATTCATCAGACTTAATGGAGGTTGGCTGCATTATGAACTCCTCAAAATATGAAATAAAGTAATTCCTTCTAGTTACGGAGAGATTTTTGTTATGTAAAAGAAAGGAAAGAAAGCAGTAATCAGGTGGAAATTGAGAGCTGAGCATCAACACCGTATAAAACATGTGAATATATGTGTGTGTGTGTGTATCTCAGAAAGTATTCTATTAAAACGCAGATTATGATTCGGTGTGTCAAGCTCACAGAGGATGAATGTGGTGATGAGGATATTGACCATGATTCTACTCTGCAGACTACACTCTCAGTAGTGAGATTCAAATAATTTTATAAATAATGTAACAGTAATATTTTAATGGAAGCAAATGCTTATGTAGCATTTAATGTGGGCTAGGCACTGGTCTAAGTATTTTGTGCATGTTGACTTATTTTATCCACACAATAACTCCTTGAAGTAAGTGCTATTTTATAAAATCTGATACACAAGTGAAGGCTTCCTTGGTAGCCCAGTTGATTAAGGACCAACCTGCAGTGCAGGAAACCCCAGTTTGATTCGTGGGTTGGGGAGATCCACTGGAGAAGGGATGGGCTATACACTGCATTATTTGTGGGCTTCCCTGGTGGCTTGGTAAAGAATCCGCCTGAAAAAAAAAAAAATCCGCCTGCAGCGCGGGAGACCTGGGTTCGATTCTTGGGTTGGAAAGATCTCCTGGAGAAGGTAACGGGTACCTTACCTCCGGGTACCCACTCGAGTATTCTGGCTTGTAGAATCCCATGGACAGAGGATCCTGGCAGGCTACAGTCCATGGGGTTGCAAAGAGTTGGACATGACTGAGCAACTAACACACACTATCACTCTCACACAAACGAAGTCCCTCAGGGTCACACATCTACCTAATTTTGGGTCTATGATTTGAATCAGGCAGATGGGCTTTTTAGCATCTGTATTCCTGTGCTGCCTTTATTTACCATGTGATCTTTTAAATCAAGAATCTTTCCATAAGGAGAAGAGCTGTGGAGCGTTTTTTCAAAGGATGCATCAGATTAGAAGAGATACCTTCTACACTTCATGGCTTGGCTTCTGTTGAGATTCACTACGAAGCCACGTTTATTGATAGGTTTATAGCGCATCACTTCGTATTTTGAGATCTTCTGAAATTATTTTTTAATGACGTTTTTAGGAAATCCCTGCCTGCTTGCTTAGTTGTGTCTGACTGTGACCCTTTGGACTGTAGCCCACCAGGCTCCTCCGTCCATGGAGTTCTCCAGGCAGGAATACCGGAGTGGGTTTCCACTTCCTTCTCCAGGGAATCCTCCCAGCCCAGCGATCGAACCTGAGTGTCCTGCGACTCCTGCATTGCAGGCAAATTCTTCCCCTATTGAACCACCAGGGTGGCCCATTTTTAGGAAGAACAGGATTTATGTGACTGGTAAAATTTGCAAAATGATAAGTTCCCAGATTATATACGTAGGGGTCTGAAAAGTTCAAATGTTGTGAGAACTTAAATGCTATTTTTGATCATGGTAAATGTTGCATATTTTTGTAAATACTTGGTTTCATCAGGTGAAACAAGCAGCATGTTTTGGAATTTAGAGCCAAGAGAAGGTACTTGGTGAGTATGAAGTGGCTCTGGCAGTCCAAGGCACACCTTGTTTTACTGTGCCTTTGCTTTACTGCGCTTAGCAGTGTAAATGCTAATGTAATGTAAAAAAACTGCATTTTTTTACAAAGTGAAGGTTTATGGCAACCCTCTTCAGTGTGTTTCTGATAATCATTCCTGATAGGTGGGAAGAGGTCAAAATACCAGTATTGACACAAGTTTGGTAGAAGTTAATTCCAACCCTCTTGAATGACTTGGAAGGGCTCACAGGGTGGAAGAAGTAACTTTAGATGTGGTGCGAGTAGCAGAAAAACTAGAATTAGTATTGGAACCTTAAAGTGTGTTAGTCGTTCAGTTACGTCCAACTGTTTATGACCCCAAGGACTGTAACCCGCCAAGCTTCTTTGTCCATGGTGTTCTCCAGGCAAGAATACTGGAGTGGGTTGTCATTCCCTTCTCCAGTGGAATCTTCCCGACGCAGGGATTGAACCTGCATCTCCTGCATTGCCAGCATCATAGGCAAATTCTTTATTGGCCGAGCTACCAGGGAAGCCTATGGGTGAACAAAGAAAATGGTTTCTTAAGATGAAATGTACTTCTGGTACAGATACTGTGAAGGCTGTTGACATGACAACAAAGGATTTGTTACATAAACTTTGTTGATGAAGCAGGTTTGAAAGGACTGACTCCACTTCTTACTGTTGGTAAAATGCCGTGAAACAGTGTTGCATACTACAGAGAAATCAGTGTTGAAAGGAAGAGTTTATTCATGTGGCACATTTCATTGTCATCTTATTTGAAGAAATTGCCACAGCCATCCCAGCATTCACCAGACACCCCTGATCAGTCAGCAGCCATCAACACCTTGGCAAGATCTTCACCAGCAACAAGATTATAACACTTGGAAGAATCAGATGATGGTTAGCGTTTATTTGCAACAAAGTATTTTAAAATTAAGATATGCATTGTTTATTTAGACATAATGTTATTGCCCACTTAATAGCCTATATAATGTAAACGTAAGTTTAATTTGCACTAGGAAACCAAAAAATTCATGAGACTCGCCTTAACAAAATTTGTGTGACTTGCTTTATTTCAATGCTTGGTTTATTGCAGTGGTTTGAAATCAGAACCATGGTATCTTCAAGGTATGCCTATATTTTTAAATCAGTGGAAAACCCTACTTTTAAAATCACACAAAACCAGTATAAATCATATTAATTAGGGGAAATAGCCCACCCTGGAATGGTTCTAAGGCATTGCATGAGTGTCATTGATCTGATCAATCTGTCATATTATAGGAAGAGGAACTACAGAATATATAGGTTAAGTAACTTAGTCAAAGTCCTATTTTGTAACTGCCCTGGGTAACTGCAAATACAAATTTGATTGTTTAACTCCTGGGTGAACACTGAAATGTTCCAGATTTCTAAGAAGGCACACCTCTTAACATGATAGTGTCTCTGTGGTACCCTTAAATGTTTTCTTTTTTTTTTTTTTTAAGCACATGCACCATATTATTCATGTACCATTTGATGTTTTTAATACATGGTGTATATTTCAATGCAAAATAGTGTCAAATACAAATGTCTGTATTTTTCAGAGGTTTATCTATATTGGAATTAAGTTTTGTCCTGAGTTTGAAGATTTTTTAAAGAAGAAAGTCCTTTTCAGTAGTCCACATCATCATTAATTATATGGCTCAGTTCTGGTTTCAGTAAAGTTGAGAATTAAAGTCTTAATTATTACTTTTAGTTGATAAAATTTCTTGGTTGATAAAATACCTAGACATTAGGATTGGCTTGCTGGGATTTGCCCCAGAAATTTAAACTTAGAGGGTGAAAAAGTTTTAATTAATGATTAAAAATAAATGTGTGTGTGTTAGAGGGTGGGGAGTTAATGTATAGATTATTAATATCCTTCAGATCTTTAGCCATGAGCTCCTGGCCCACAGTCAGCCTCCTTGTCAGTCTTTTCAGCTCCCACTCGTGCTCCTACCTGCTAGCCTCTCCTGTCATACCCTTTCCACCTTCTCCCCCTCGTCAGTAATTTGATTGATTTGAGGATGTATTTCTTACAGCTTGGATGTCAGTTTATCATTGAACACAGTGAACTTATGTTATGGCATAGAAAAATAAAGGTTTAGTTTTGATTTACTAATACACTTTAATCTTTGCTGAGGGCGTAATAAAAAGGACAGGGAAAGCTGTGTTCACAGAAGTGGAGGATGTAGTATGTCCATTTGAATTATTGCAGAGGCCTCAGTGAAGGTTGGTGTACTCAAAATAATGATTCTTCATTGTTTGGCATTCAGGTTGCTTTTTTGAATAATGATTGTGGCATCATTGCTTATGTAAATAATACAGTAATGAAACAGGACCCAATTTGAGAACATAAACGTTGCAAATTTTTAAAAATCAATATACAATAAAATTAGCCTTTTAATTTCATGTACCGTTCTGTGAATTTTAGCCCATGTGTAGGTTTATGTAATTGCTATCACAGTCAGTATGGATTATCCTTCAACCCCAGAAAATTTCTGTTTTTCCTTTGTAGTCAACTTCCTTCTTCCACTCTTAATACTTGGCAACCACTGATCTGTCAGTGTAGTTTTGTTTTGTCAATAATATTGTATAAATGGAATCATACAGTTTGTAGCCTTTGAGACTAACTTCTTTCATTCACATAATTATTTTGTAATTGAGGCAGTCTGTTGTGTGTATCAGTAGTTTGTTCCTTGTTATTGCTGTGTGATACTCTCTTGTTACCAGCGTATCAGTTTGCTTATCCGTTTACCTATTTACTTATTGCAAGACATTTGGGTTGTATAGTTGCTTCTGGTTGTGATAGAGTTGCTGTGAACATTTTTGTGCAAGTTTTTGTGCGCATACAGGTTTTCCTTTCTCTAGGGTAAATCCCTAGGGGTGGGATTGCTGTGTCATGTGGTGAGTGTGTGTTTAACTTCATGAGATACTGCCAGACTGCTTTCTTGTGGGATTGTGCCATTTGTATCCACACTAGCAATGTATGAAAGTTTTAGCTGTTCGGAATCTTTGCCAGCCCTTGACACGGTCAGTATGGTAGCCATTCTCATGGGTGTGTGTAGTGGTATTTCATCGTGCTTTTAATTTGCCTTTCCTTCCTACCTGAGGTTGGTTAACATCTTTTCATGCCACATTGCCATTTTATATCTTACTTGGTTGAGTGTCTGTTCAAGTCTTTCCCCCATTTAAAAGTTCTGTTTGCTTTCTTTCTTGAGTTGTAAGAGTTTGGGGTTTTTTTGTTTTTATTCTTGTCACAAGTCATTTGATACTTTCTCCCTGTCAGTAGTTTGTCTTTTTAATTGTTTTAACAGTACTTGCAGAACAAAAGATTTCAATTTTGATGGAGCCCATTTTATCATTTTTTTTCTTTTATGGCTCATGCTTTTGGTGTTAGGTTGAAAATTGTTTAAATCTCAGATGACATTTTTTTTTTTTTTAATAAATGAAGCCTATTTTATTACTTCAAGTGTTAATGATAAAAAAATTTCAGCACAGCTGTTGCATTTAAAAAAGTGAAACTACATACTATGTTTCTAGCTCGGTTTTCATTCTGCTATACCCATTTTCTTTGAATTATTGCGGTGCTTTGGAAATGAAATGATAGAGCAAGAAATTTGTCTCCTAAAGTAAAGGTTAATGTTGAATGTTAACGATGGCTTTAAGAAGATCCGAACTTAGAACCACATATAGTATGATGATTATTATTATAACTATATAAAAACATTCATATTGAGGAACTTTTGCACAGGGAAGGAACAAAAATAGCTGATGTGGCTCTTTAAGTCAGTCGTCTCCTAATCCTGGCTGTTACATCAGAATCACCTGGGTAGCTCTTTAAAAACAAGAATACCCAGGTTCTCTTTTAGATCCTGTGTGGGCCCCCGACTTTCTGTGTGTGTGTTAGTCGCTCAGTTGTGTTCACCTCTGCGGCCCCATGAGACTGTGGCCAGCCAGGCTCTTCTGTGTGCATGGAGTTCTCCAGATAGGAATACTGGAGTGGGTTGCTATTTCCTTCTTAAGGGGATATTCCTGACCCAGGTCTCCTGCATTGCAGGTGGATTCTTTACCATCTGAGCTACCAGGGAAGCTTTTTAAGATAGAGTTTATTTTTTACAGCAGTTTTTGATTCACACAAAATTGAGCAAAAGGTATAGAGATTTCCTGTATGCCCACTGAC
The DNA here is from genome assembly GCF_963930625.1 of Muntiacus reevesi. Classification (NCBI taxonomy): domain Eukaryota; kingdom Metazoa; phylum Chordata; class Mammalia; order Artiodactyla; family Cervidae; genus Muntiacus; species Muntiacus reevesi. The sequence goes on from NC_089251.1 coordinate 124,308,505, forward strand.
ACAGGTACAGTCTCCCCCACCACAAGCATCCCTGCCAAAGTGGTGCGATTGTTACAATATTGAACTTACACTGACTTATCATTATCACCTGCTGTCCATCATTTACATGTTGTTTATTCTTGGTGTTGTTTATTCTATACGTTTTGGCAACTGTGTAATGAAATACCATTACAGTAGCATACAGAATATTTTCACTGCCCTAAAAATCCTCTATACTCTGCATATTCATTTTTCCATTCACCCTAAGCCCTGGCAGCCACAAATCTTTTTTCCAGTCTCTTTAGTTATGCTTTTTGCAGAATGTCATGTGGTTGGAATCATATCGTACATAGCCTTTTCACATTGACTTCTTTCACGTTGTAGTATGTACTTAAGGTTCCTCTGCATCTTTTTTTTTTTTTTCCTCATGGGCTTGATAGCTCATTTCTTCCTAGTGCTGAGTGATATTCCATTGTCTGGATGTACCGCAGTTTGTTTATTCACCTACTGAAGGACATCTTGTTTGCTTATGAGTTTTGGCAGTTACGAGTAAAGCTGCTGTAAACATTAGTGTGGGGAATTTTATGGCGACATAAGTTGTCAACTCCTTTGATATTTATTCTGGGGAGCATAATTTTCTGGATCACATAGTAAAGAGTATGTCTAGTTTTGTAAGAAACTGCCACTGTCTTCCCAAGTGGCTGTATCATTTTGTATCCCTCTCAGCAGTGATTGAGTGTTCTGTTGCTCTGCATCCTCACCAAATTTGGTGGTGTCCTTGTTTTGGATTTTGGCCATTCTAATAGATGTGTGGTGGCATCCCATTGTTATTCTAATTCAGACTGAACATTTTTTTATATGCCTGTTTGCTATCTGAATATCTTTTTGGTGAGGTGTCCTGGTCTTGCCAGTTTTAAGAGCTGGGTGGTTTTCTTTTGCCGAGTTTTAGAAATTCTTCGTGTATTTTGGGTAACAGTCCTTTATCAGGTGTGTGTGTCTTTTGTAAATATTTTCTTCCAGTCTGTCTTATTTTCTCATTCTCTTGATTGAAATCTCTTAGTCTCTGTAGGATTCTGTCTCTTTGCCAGGTTTATGATCTGTTGTTTTAAATTACTGTGTCTTGCTTTATCCTTTGCAAGGCTAGATGCTTTGCATAGTCATCAGTTTTCAGCTACTACTTTAGCCTCTTGTCACAGCTGGTACATCATCCTTCGCTCAGCTTCCATGGTCTTGTTACTTGTTCTTCATCGTCTCATTCTGCACATTCCAACTCTTCATCTGCATAATGTTCATGTAGATTTTTAAAGTAATGGATCTGGTCACAGTATGATTGGCAGGACCCTTTGGTTCTGGTACCACCTTTATCTCAGGGTTCTTCTTCCCCTTTGCCTTTGCTAGTGCAAAAACTAATTATGGTTTTGGTAGGGTGTGAGATTAATAATGTTACATATTCCACACTTTCTGTTTCAAACTTTCTGTACTGTTACGTTAATAATTTGTAAGATAAAGGTTAAATCTTTTGTCACGTTGTGTATTTTGCTTTATATGCCAGCTTAGTCTTGAAAAAGCCTGTTTTGATCTTTGTAAACATTAAATTTTCATCTCATTCCTACCATTTTATTGTATGTTTGGACAAATAATCTTTCACTTTTCATGTATCAGTACAAAGATATTTTTCTGAAACAGTTTTAGAGGAATAATTTCTTGCTCATAGAGTGATGATTGCAGCAAGTGTATTTAAGGGCATTTATCTTTCATCTTTTAATCGTGTCTCTGTGTGTGATCATTCAAAAATAAATATAACAAAATTAACTCTTAATAGCACCTTCCTTTCTACTAAGTAGAATTCACTATTACTGATTTGTGAGGATAATTTTTTGAAGTATAATGCAAATAAAGCAGTGTTATCATTTATGACATGTGCTGGCTGATTGCATTTTAATCTTGCTGAAAGGCAGTATCTTATACTTGCTGATAATATTTTTAGAGTATAAATTAGTGACTTTAGAAAACATGCCTTATTTTATAGCTTTTAAATTTAATAGGTAAATTTTTCATTTATTCACCTAATATACCAAGCACGTTTTTGCATTCCAAAATCAGAATGACTTTATAAATAGAGTTAACATATAACTTGATTTTATAACAAAGGGAATATTTTCACTTAAATCCTTTCAAATGATTAATTTCTAGATTTTCTGGTGTTTAGAATGTATAATACAGTTTCTCTAGTATTGTCATGATTTTAATTTAATTGCTATTCAGAATTTAGAGGGTCAGTGAAAGAATATGAAGCTTGATGAAGAATTTTGTAAATAGGTACATTTTCAGCTTGCTGGGTTTTTTTGTTTGTTTAGCATATGGGAGCTTGCATATGATGTGTGGTAGATTTAATTACTTGAAGTAGGTTTTACCACTTTGCGTGAAAGTGTTTAACATAGTACTGTCAACTGACATGGATGTTTATCACTCCTAATATTGTCAACATATTTATGGAGTAATCTCTTCATGATATATTTGAAGTCAAGTAGCTCTAGTCTTGTGAACAAGAGTATATGATACAATTTTGAATTATGTGGTATAGACTAGTGGTTTTCATACTGTATGTTTGGTAGAATAGATTAATTGTCCCAAGAATAAAATCTCCCACTGTTTTTCCTCTTCATGTAAGAAAAAATAAATTACAATTTTCTCAGCTTCAGCTTTCTCTGTGTTGAGAATAATGTGTGTGTGTGTTTTTAATTTTTGGCACTTAAACTCACTTTATTCTAGTTCTAATACACAATGACGTTTTATTTACATGTATTTATAATTTGAGTTTTAGGTGTCAGAAAGCACTGTAACTTCAGATTCTTCCCAGCCTAAAAAAGTTAAACCACTGCTGTAGATTATCTATGGTGAAGAATGTTTAGAAATTAAAAAAAAAAAAAAAAAAATGTCGCTTTAGGCTAGAGTTACTGAGAGTTGAGGTGGACCGTGGAAGATTGGTTGGATTTTAAAAACTGGCATTAATAGTTCCAAAGTGTCATAGGAGCTTAGAGGACAGATGCAGTACTTCATGACAAAGCTAAAACCAGAGTCTAGATTCTGTTTCCTAGTCAAAGAATTTTTCCATTGGACTGATAACATAGCAGGAAGACGTAATGGTCAGTAACCTTTACTGGAGAAGGTGTGAATATACTTGTGGATTGTGGAAAAAAATTCCTGAATTCTTATCAGAATTGCCTTTAAAGGGTATTTCAGACTGGAAGGAACTTTATGCAAAGGCAGATATGGTGAAAGAACTTATGACCTTGTTGCAGGTGAATCATGGTATTGGAGGGTGGGGATGAAATAAAGGGTCTTTCATACTCCAGGCACTGTTGTAGATGTGGGAGGTACACATGGAGGAGGGAGAATCCCTGCTGCCGTGGAGCAGTAATAAACAGATAAATATGTAACATACTGGTAATGAGTGATGGGTACTGGGAGGAAAAACAAAGTGTAGGCTGAAGAAGTAGAGGTCTTGTTATTAAAACAGGATGGTCAGGGAAGACCTTTTTGTGGGGGTTAAACTTGAGCAGAAGAGAAGGAGGGGAGTGAGCGTTGTGAACCCAGCAGAGGAGATGGCAGAGCACATCTGCAGTAGCAGCTTCATGGTGGCTGGAGTACATCAAGTTAATGTATTTTATGCTCATTGAGTGTTAGGCGCTGTCTTATGTGTATTTCAAGTGGTAATTCCATCCTTAAAACAGTCCTATAAAATGGATACTGTTTCAGATATGAGGAAACTGAAGCATGGAGATGAAGTAATTTACCCAAGGTTGCACTCCTAGTCGGGGAACTGGGATTCAAGCCCAGGTAGTTTGACTCCAAAATCAGTGTTTCTGACCATTTTTCAAAATGGGGGAGGCATAGTGTAATAGGAAGTTTAATTGGAGTGATATAGCCTGGGACCAGTTCTGTGGCACCTTTGTAGTTCTTTCGTAAGTCTTTAGGATTTTATGCTGACAAGTTACATCATTGGAGGGTTGAGAAATGCCCAGGAGGTTGCTTTATGATTCTGGAGGTCAAGAGACCGGTCTGGACTATACAAAACGCATTTGTTAGTTATCTGTGTGTAGGTTATATTATAGCTTAAAATATTTCTGCTGGTCTGTAACATGTTTCTTTGATTTAAAATCAAAGATTTCATTATTTTGTTGAACAGATAATGTGCATGTATACATATGAGTGTGTGTTGGGTGTATAAACAAACCGTAATGAACCCTTCTGTTAATAGGTGCGAGAAGATGTACTAAATTCATTGAATAACAACTTTCTTCAAACGCTAAATCAAGCTTGGAATGATCATCAGACAGCTATGGTGATGATTAGAGACATACTAATGTATATGGTAAGTAGAGCTTTGTTGTTTTTCCTTGAAGCATTTCAGAACACAGTGTCTTTTTTTCTGTCACATTTAGTTGGTACAACTCAGTGTGGAAAGCTTTTCTTCTTTTTTTTAATACCGTTTATGTCATAAGGGCCAACTTCAGCTTATATGAATAAAATCTTAGTTGTTTGTATACTTAATTATTAGAAGGGAAAAGATGTAATATTTTTCTCAATATCTAGCACTTATGCTTCAATATGGGAAATACTGAAAAGCCCATCTCTCTTTGAGTGAGGGGAGTTGAGTGACAACATGAGAGATGAAAGCTAAATATTCTCTTGCATATTTTTACCTAATGTCCTTATGTTTTCAGTTACAGGAGATACTGTATTAATGCAAATATTTTTGTAATAACTATACTCTTAGCAACTGCCGTCTATCTCGCCTAATAGTATGCGTGTGTGCTCAGTCGTGTCCGACTCTTTGTGACCCCATGGGCTGTAGCCCACCAGGCTCCTCTGTCCATGGAATTGCCCAGGCAAGAATACTAGAGTGAGTTGCCATTTCCTCCTCTAGGGATGTGTGTGTATATGTGTACACACACACACACACGTATGTATATATATTCTTCAGATGTGTATTCCCTTTTTCATGTATAACTTTTTTGTTTTTATCATTCAAAAAAAATACCTTGTTGATCAAAACAATTAGGAAAACATTGACTTGAGCTAGACTGTTTAATAGCTTTCAAGGAGATTAAAACTCAGGTTTTTAAAAAAAAATACAATTATCAATATTCGTCAAGCTTAATTATGTCTGCAGAATCTTCAAGCCCAATAGCTTGTTTCTTCAGTGTTTATCTTTGGGAATTGGACTTAATGATTTTCTCCCAAGATTTTACTCTCTGCTTTGGAATTTTTATTTTCAGTTTTTTTAGTTTTTGATAATTAGTTGTAATGGTAAGAGTGGATCTTAGTTTCTTTACTTGGTAGAATGAGGCAGTCTTTGAAAAGAATTTCCAGTGAGATCAAAGAACTATAAAATTTTTTGTTCTGCTGAGTAAATTCAATCAGGCCTGTTACCCCAGGATTTGTGATGCTGGGAAAGATTGAACGCGGGAGGAGAAGGGGACGGCAGAGGATGCGGTGGTTGGATGGCGTCACTGATGCGATGGACATGCGTTTGAGTAAGCTCCGGGGGTTGGTGATGGACAGGGAGGCCTGGAGTGCCACAGTCCATGGGGTCACAAAGAGTGGTACATTACTGAGTTACTGAACTGATTGGCAAGAGGGTCAAAGAGGGGCTACTTCATTTTTCACGGTTTTGGGAAAAGGTTTAGCAGATTATTTAGCCTTTCTGAGCCTCATTTTCCTCTTCATAATAGTTATCTTAATGTGGACATTTTGAGGTAAATGAGGTAGCCTGTGAAAACATACCATAATGTTTAGAATTTAAATGTGAAATGACTTCGCTTATTGCTGTCTTTAAGTTCCAGATTTGTTGAGTCTGAATTTCAACACAGACACTGAGATAGAAAATCACTCGTGATTTTATAGTCCATTGCTCTATTGATAAAAGGAGTATTTTGAAATAATATATACTTATTCTTTATACCATATGATTTTTTTTAATTTCTATTTTATTTCAGCACATACACCACATTTTTTGTTGGCGGGGGCACAAAAGAAATCTCAGACTTTGAATCCTAGCTGTTATGTGACTGTAGTCAGGGAACTGATTATCATAATCAAGGAACTAATTATTATTCCTTAGCTTCATTTATAAAGTGAAAATAATATTGTACTCATGGGTAGAGTAACCATGAGGCTTAAAGGAGCCCTTCACGTGAAGCACTTATATGGCCTGGACTGTAGTATTGTGTTCAGTAAAAATTAGTAGTAATATTTCCCTTCATCTTTTCATCAAATCCATCTGGTAGTATAACAGCCCTGGATAAACCCAGCCACTTGCCTTCCCTGGGCTTCTGCTGGTAGAAACCCTATTTGGGAAACCTCGTACTGTGTCCATTTTCATAAACTTCCTCTATCAACATTCCACACTGCCTAGAAGTCTCACTCTTTGTCTAGTCAGCTCATTCTACCACTTTGAAACAATTATTTCTCTTCAAGCCTGGTCCTAAAAATGCTATCCTGCTGGTCCCCTTACTCTTAGTAAACAATCTCATCTTCTGCCTTTCAGAGAAAGAGAAAGCGTCAGGTGGAAGCTGTATTCATCTGTTGCCTCTGAGTCTGCAAGTTTCTGTTTTCTGCCTCTTTCTTCTCAGAATAATATCCTGCTAAATTTTCTCTTGGACCCCTCCACTGCCGCCCAGGATCTCCCATTGCTGTTCACAGCCAAATTTCTCATAGGAAGTGTTGACACTTGCTGTGTCTCTTTTTCTAAACCACCACCGTTCATTTTGAGTATGTTTCAGTCATGCTTCTACCTCAGCTCTTCTGTCTTGCTCCTACTGGGATCCCAATGTCTGCACATCTCTGAAAGCAAAGCTCACCGCTCATCCTCACTTGCCTTGATTTTCCAGCTGCGTTGGCACACTTGACGACTGTTATTCTGGCGTGGTTGGGTCCTTAATTTCTGTGATCAGGTACTCCCTTGGTACGCCTCTGCCTTTCTGACTGTTTCTTCTCAGTCACTCTTCTTTCTCTTCTTGCCCCTTAAAATAGAGCCATTCTTGGGGCTTAACCTAGGCTTCCCTCTCCCGGTACATGGTACTTACTTACCTTGACTCTCTGTAGCACCTCTGTGCAGATGGTTCCCATCTTCTCTCTCTAGTCTCATGCTCTGAGATTCAGACTCGTAAATTCATTGATCTAGCTGGCGGCTCCCTTCACTGTCTAGAGATAGTTCAAACTTGGCATTTCCAAGTGAGCTCATAATCAGTGTTGCTGCATTTGGTCATGACAGGAACCTGGGAATTATTCTTGTCAGTTTCTTCTTCTTTTTTTCCTACATCATGTATTTCTAGAATCTATAATTTCTCTGTTTTCATATCTGCCACTCAAGACCAGAGCACTTTGATTTCTCAGTAGCTAGTCATACAACATTCACCATGCTCCCGTCTCTTCTTTTTCACATTGTTCCTAGAATTATTACTTTAAAGTGCATGATTCTTTCTCATCCTTCTCTCTCGTCTTGGAATCTTCACACCTGCCTTCTGTCGGGAAATGTTTCCATAATGTTTCCTCACTTTTGTCATGTGTTCCTACTTATCCTTCAAGGCTTTGCTTGGATTTCTGGTAAGCGTTCCTTGCTCCATGCTTTGTACTGCCCGTGGCCCCAGCTGCTCTCCTTGTACCTAGCGCTCCGCCGTCTGTAGTGTTATCATTACTAACAGCTGCTTAATGCCTCGCTTCCCCGCTAGACTGGGCTGGGAGGGGTGGGGATGGGACAGTGTTTGTGTCACTGCTCTGTCTCCAACACAGCACAGCCCCCTGCGCAGCCTGGGCACTCACCACATCTCAGAATTACTATACATGTTTTTTAATAGATAGAGCTTTTATTAAAAATGCTCATTAAAAATGCAAAATTTTAGATTTAGAAAGAGGTTAAAGTGTTGATAGTGTATTTTCATATTCCATAGGTATAATTCTTTTATCCTTCATTCTCTTCATTTTGCTTTTTTATGTGTAGTATTCTGGGCTTAATTAAATAAGTGTTTTTTAAATTTAAAGTATAATTAATTTCAATTAACATTGAAAAGTGCAGAACTAAAGTGTACAAAGTTATTTTTGACACATGTATGCACATGTGTAACCAGTGCTTCAATCAAGATAAATTCTTCTAATTTTCCAAAAACTACCCCCCCAATTTTTTTTTTATATTGACATCTCCATTATTTTCTATGAAGTTTTTACCCTCATTCCAGACTTATCAGATCACTTTACCTGCTACATTAGACATATACCTAGGCAGATTTCTTCTTCCTGTGAATACTGGCCCTGACTGTTGGATTTTTAGAACTTAGGCTCATGGGAGAAGAGAAGATGCTGCACTGTCTTACCACCTTCCTCCTCCTCAGCTAGCTGACTTTTACTCTGACAGGGAGATGTCTGTGTCTAAAATGCCCTGCACAAGCCTCAGTGTATAGATACTGTGGGAAACACTGGCTCTTGAAAGTGAAAATGGAGTCACAGGTTACACAGAGGCAGCTGTTGGTTGAAATTTGTCCCTGAGCACTTTGTTGTTGGCAGGTTCAGCATTCTAGAAAGAAAAAGTGTACACATATCTCAAAATGGAACATGTGATTCTGCCACTATATTTTTTCTAACATTTGAGAGTTAATTTACCTGTTTTGTCCCTGAAAGCGTTGGAGTGTGTAACCTGCTTTATTTTTAATTCATCCTTTTCTTTAAGAAAAGTTAACAGGTTAAACTTCTAAGATTGGTTTGGGGCTACTTAGTATGTTTCCTTTTCAGTTTTTTAATTTTATGAAGAAAATTTGTTATAGGTTATATAATAGCTTTAATTATCAAAATAATCCACAGGTATATTAATATTCATGCATTTCTCCCCCTGTAAACTACAAAATAGCTATAATATCAAGGGAAAAATTAAATGTATGGCTGGCATTCTGTAGGTTACTTTGGAGCAATTAGAATTCATGTCAAAAGAAATAGGAAAGCATTTCTTATTGTGGTATGGAAGGTTAATAGAAGAATTTTCTGCATAAAACTCTGTGATGATTTTCAAAGATATTTTCATGTTTTTACTTGTTTATCTATATTCCCAGTCATTTTTACAAATAACAAAAATACAGTTCTATTGAGGTTATCCTTAAAGACTATAAGCTATAAATTCGAAGTCTTGGGGGGAGAGTTGACCCAAGGGAAAAATGGATCACTACTTCTTTGAGCTATTAGGAAAGTCATTAGGATGGGTAAAGAGGTGAGGTGGAATGTAGGAAGAACTTTTTGAAGAGGAGAGAAACTGAGGAAGGTCTCCTTAATAAAGTAGAACATGCAACAGTCAGTTAATAGGTCGCAGAAGCATGTGAGGTACTGAGGAATGTGTTAGGCTGAGTAACAGTCTCCCAGATATGCCCACGACTAATCTCTGGAACCTAGAGATTGTCACTATATATGGCAGAAGGAACTTTGCAGAGGTGATGAGGTTGAGGATCATGAGATGATAATTGTCTTAGGTTATCCTGCTGCAGGGTCTTTATAAGAGAGTTGCAGGAGGGTCAAAATAAGAGAAGGCAATATAATGACAGACACAGAGATTGGAGCGATCTGCTTTGAAGATGGAAGAGGGGCTATAGCCCAGGAATACAGGTGGCCACTAGAGATTGAAAGAGACAGGGAAGTGAATCCCCCTCAGAGCCTCCAGAAAGAACCAGTGCTGCTGACATAGTAATCTATCCTAGTGAAACTGTTCTCAGTCTTCTCAACTCTGGAACTGTTAGAGAGTAAACGAGGTACTGAAGCTGGTCATTTGTTCAGCAACAATAGGAAACTAACACTCGGGGAGGTTTGGAATATCCCCTATGCTGGGTCAGCCATGTAAGTGGATCATCTGTAATTGTGAGGGAATAATTTAAGTTGGCACAAAGTTTGTATAGTGACGGCAATCAGTAGCCTTCATACTTTCTTTGGAGGGACTTAGCCGTCTCAGAGAAAAATATTCAAAAGCTAAGGAAAACCTACTAATTCAACTTGGCTTATTGGGTACAGGGAAGAATTCTCAGGTCATAGCATTGTTAAAATTGTTGATTGTCAATCTGTGCTGTTTTCAGAAGCGGGCAACTGAATCACAAGTTCCCAGGAAACAAGTATTCGGTGTTAGGGATCAGTAGACCCGAGATTGTAGTTGAAGTGAGGAGTTGTTGAAATGTACACAGGGAGGTGGGAGGAAAAAGAGGATCTTTAATACCAGAGATATTTGAGGTCTTCTAATGATGAGGCTGAAAGTCTGTCCATCTCAATATGTGGGTGAAGGGAATCCTGATAAGATGGGAGATGAAAATTTAGGCATCTGTAAGGAGTGTGTCAAATTGGTCATTATTATGAAAATTACAGTTATCAGAGGTGATAGATATCAAGGAACCAAGTTGAGAGATAGTATAAGCTGTTTGCTAAAGCTACCAAAGATTTCTATGTCTTGGATACCAGAAGATAGGATGAGAACATGGAGATCACAGAATTTGAGAGTTTGCATTTTCTTTTGTAGATTTTGGTACTTTTTAGATTCAAAAAAAAATTTCTTCTTTACTGTATTCTAGATTGAGCACTGAGAAAAGTTTGAAAACAGCTGTACAAGACAGGTTCCCCATATGTGCTCTAGTTTTTGCATTTGTGACTGATAGTATAATACCTTGGCATCTTTTTATGGTTAGTTCAAAAGCTAAGTACTGGGCCTTTATGTAAAATTAAACCAGGGCAACATCATAAATACTGTAAAGGTTAAGAGTATTGGGCTTGATAGTTAGTATTTCTTCCTTGCCATCCACTTAAGTTCCCCTTACAGCAAATTAGTAGAACCATAAACACTTTTGATTACTTACGCCCTGTGAACTGTGTTTGCATGTGTGCAGTGATGATGTAGCAATCCATGACATTGAGTTTAGGGAGGAAGGCAAGCAGGTATTAATCCATCATGGGTAGGTCCTGTGGAGGTGCAGTCACAGAGGACAGATACCTTGGTGTAGGAAAGGAAGATGAAACTTTTTTCAGTAAAGGAGACTTCACACACACACTTATATGTTTATGATAGTTTATTTACACAGAGTTGAGCTAACATTTAGTCACGTTTGTTGCTTATGTGGATAAATTGATTCAGCAGGTATGCAGTGAATGTGTATTATGTATCAAACACTATTCTAAACAACTGGGTTTCTTTTTCCAATTTCTTCTGTCATTGGGCAATTTTATGATGTGGACATCGCACTTGGGTAAATAATCCTGTTTTCCCAAGCCTATAATTTAAGAAAAGTGATTTTTATCAATGATCCAAGTGTAAGCTATGAAAGCATATTCGAAATTTTAGCACTGTTTCTTTTCTCATTTTAAAATTTTGAATCTGATAGTAAAATTCTCATTAAAGAAGTGCTTTTCTAAGGATTTAGATACCTGTCATCAGAAGTTATTTAAAACCATTATTATTAGAATAGTTAGAAACTCAGCAAAAATATTATATACTATAGCAGTTGCAGCAGTTATTCTAACCACTAATTCGAAAGTTCCCTTTTAATTTATTGTAAAACACTTTATAAGAGGGAGAAGGAAATGGCACCTCACTCCAGTATTCTTGCCTGGAGAATCCCATGAACAGAGGAGCCTGGCAGGCTACAGTCCATAGGGTCACAAAGAGTCAGAGATGACTGAACGATGAACACTTATGTATAACAAAATAAAACTACGCATTTGCCCATTTTTTAAAATGTGGATTTTCTGATTTTTTAAAAAATTTGTGAGAGTTCTGGGTAAAAATACTTCATTAAATAATAAATGTATTGTGAGATACTGTCTTTCATTCTAGATCTGTCTTTTCTCCTAATGGTGTCTTTGAAGAGAAGTTTTTAATTTCAGTTGATTTCAGTTTTTCAATCTGCAGTTGTTGGAGAAAGTGTTGTGTATATATCAGTTGGTTAGGTTTACTAATCAAGTTCAGATCTTACACGTCTTTACTAATTTTTTTGTCTGCGTGTTCTACCAACTACCAAGAAGTATTAAAACCTTCGGATTTGATTTGAGTCTTATTTCTCCTTTTAGATTATATATTTTGAAGTTTTGTTACACAGTGAATATAAATTTAGGATTATATCCTTCTTTATCTTTCATAATACTTCCTGTTTAAAGACTACTTTGTCTAGTATTAATATGAGATTTCTTATAACTAATGTTTTCATAGCAAACTTCATCCCACTCTTTGCTTTTTACTTTTTTGTCTGCTTATATTTAAGGTATGTCACTTGTAAGTACCAAACAATAACATGCTTTTTAACCCCATCTGATTAGCTTTGTTTTTAAAATGAAGCATGTAGTTCTTTTGCATTTAATGTGATTACTGACAAATTTGGGTTTATGTTTGCCATCCTACTGTGGTTTTCTTTTTTCTGTTTGTCTCATCTGTTCTTTATTGATTTTTTTTTCTTTCAGTTTTCTTTCCTTCTTTTAGGTGAGTCAAGTATGTTTTATTACTATACCCCCTCCCCCATTAGTTGTTATTTATATATGCTTTTATTATTATTAGGGATTTAGAGATTACAACACAGACCCTTGACTTACAGTTTACTTATATTTGTTCGTCATTGGTTTGTTCTTAATCACTTCTGGATAGTTTGAGTGTAGAATACTTTGACTTCCTGGGGCTTTTTCCTCTTAGTTTTTAGACATTGAATCCTGGGGTGTTTGTTTTGTTTTGCTGGGGACAGACCTGGTAACTTTTCCAAAATTGTATATGAAAATTTGTGGAGGCCCTGAGTGATGATAACCTTCCTTAGGAAATGCAGTTTTCTTCTGGCAGACAGGCACAGTATGGGCAGATCACCATAATCTAGATGAAACTGGCTTTTAGCCTTTGTTAAGGTTGATCTATTTTTAGTTTGCGTTTTTGTTTTCTTCAGACCATATTTTACTCACAGGAAAAAACCCTTCTGGGGTCTCAGTCAGAAGCCTTGAGTTGGTTACCGGTTTGATCTCCACATTACTGTGCCTTGAGGTAATACTGACTTGTCCCGCCTGCACGTCTTCCAGCAGTCTGTTCAGCTCTTTAGTCTCCCTGCGCTGCTTTCTGTTTGGAGTTTTGGTGTCTCATCCATGCTTAGATGATGTGTCAGTAAAAGTCTCAATGAGGTTTGCTTGCACAGCTTTGGTTCTTTTCTTTAGACTTTTGCCTCAGAAGCCTTAGCTACTTGATAGCCATTCCACCTATGACTTTCTGCTTGGCCTCCAGTTACTGTGATAACAACAGATGACCCAAGGGAATGAGTGAAAGCAAACATAGGACTCCTCTCAGTATACTTGCCATTTTTCCAGAGTCCTGGTCCCTCAAATCCAGGTGGCTTTTGGTGCTCTTTGATGCTTTTAAACAGTATTTGTTTGTTTTATTTTAAAATACATATAACATAAAAATTTTTAAAGTATACAGTTGAAATTCAGTGATGTTAAGGACATTCATACTGTTGCACAGCTATCATTGCCTCCATTCATCTCTAGAATTTCATCTTGCAAAACTAAAATCTGATACCCATTAAATGGTAACTCCTCATCCCCCACCCTATTCCTCAGTCCCCTGGTCTCCACCACTGTACTTTCTGACTATGAAAGCCCATTCTAGCTACCTCATAAAAGTGGAATCATAGAATATTGTCCTTTTGCAACTTAAGTTTCATCCATGTTGTAATCTGAGTCCGAGTTTCTTTCCTTAACAGATTAGTGGTTTACAGAGGGAAAGGGGAGTGGGGGAAAGGCAAGATGGTGAAACTAAACTTTTGGTGGTGAGCAGGTTGTAGTGTATACAGAAGTCATAATGTTTACATGTGAAATGTGTTACCTCAGTTTGAAAAATTGTCTTTCTTTTTAAGGCTAATACTCAGTCATATGGGTATGCTACAGTTGCTTATCCATTCGCAAGTCAGTGGTCTCTTGGATTTCTTTCCCACCCTTTGGCTATTTTGAATAACACTGCTATGGATAGGTGGAGAAGGCAATGGCACCTCACTCCAGTACTCTTGCCTGGAAAATCCCATGGATGGAGGAGCCTGGTAGGCTGCAGTCCATCTGGTGGCTACGAGTTGGACATGACTGAGCGACTTCACTTTCACTTTTCACTTTCACACATTGGAGAAGGAAATGGCAGCCCACTCCAGTGTTCTTGCCTGGAGAATCCCAGGGACGGGGGAGCCTGGTGGGCTGCCGTCTACGGGGTCGCACAGGTTTGGACGCCACTGAAGTGACTTAGCAGCAGCAGTTATGGATGGGAGTGTAAGAATATTTCTTTAAGACCCTTCTTTTGAGTATAAACCCAGACAGTAGAATTGCTGGATTACATGATAATTCTATTCTTAATTTTTAAGTAACTACCATCTTATTTTCCATAGCAGCTGAACAGTTTTACATACCCAGCAACAATATTCAAGAATTCCAACTTCTCCATATTCTCACTATGTGCTTGTTCTTTTTCCTTTCTTTCCCTTTTATTTTAAAGTTGCAGTATAGTTTTACAATATTGTGTTAATTTCTGCTGTACCGCAGTGTGAATCAACTGTATGTGTACATTGTATATTTCCTCCTGGGCCAAACTCTGTCTATACAACAGCTTCTTGCTAGCTGTCTGTTTTACACACGGTAAGGTATATGTGTCAGTGCTGCAATCTCATTATCCCACCCTCTCCTGTACCTGCTATGTCTACAAGTTCATTCTCTACATGCAAATAGGTTCATCAGTATCATTTTTCTAGAGTCTAGATTATATATGTGTGTGTTAATATACAGTATTTGTTGTTCTCTTTCTGATTCTTCACTCTGTATGACAGCCACTAGGTTCTTCCATATCACTTCAAATGACTTGATTGCAATCCGGTTTATGGCTGAATAATATTCTGTTGTATATATGTACCACATCTTCTTTATCCATTCATCTGTTAGTGGACATCTAGGTTGCTTCCGTGTCCTGGCTGTTGTAAATAGTGCTGCAGTGAACATTGGGGCACTTGTGTCTTTTTGATTTATTATTTCTTTTTAATAGTAGCTATCTTGATGGCTGTGAGATGGTATTATTGTAGCTTACTTTTATAGTTATTTTCAAAGGAGTTTGTTTTATAAAGGGTATTCTTTCAAGATGATAAGTGAAAGTGAGATAGGTGTTATTTTATATTGAAGAAACAGACACAGATGTTAAGGTCACACCTAGTAAATGGTAGAGATAGGATCGAGACAGCCTGTCTGGCTCATAAATCTGTGCTTATAAACACTGAATTATATCTCTTCTCTGATACAGGTCTTCTTTTCTAAAAAATCTTATAATCTCATTATTAAAACTCTCATCGTTCTAATAGGGACAGTATTCTAGCGTTGTTGCTTTATTCCCCACCATTACATTGGTGAAATTTTGGAATAGGAAACAGTGCTTTTATTTTGTGATTTGGTGCAATTTATATAGCTTTAGAGAAACATGACTAGGGGTTTGTTTTGTCACATATCATAAGATACGGTTCTTGAGATGAACGGGAATTATTTTGAAGAAGAATTTCTTGGAGACTTCCCTGGTCATTCCAGTGGTTAAGACTTCATTTTCCAATGCAGGACGTGTGGGTTCCATCCCTCCTCAGGGGGCTAAGATCCCACAAGCCCCATGGCCAAAAAACCAAAACATAAAACAGAAGCAATATTGTAACAAATTTAGTAAAAAAGACTTTTTTAAATGATAGAATTTCTTGCAACTGCACAGCCTTAAATGGCCTTCACATTCCCAAGAGGGAGATTGGGGCTCATTTTATATTGGTGGAATCTATGACTTTCAACTTTAGTTGTGCAGCTAAGTTTTCAAGCCAGGTTTTTGGACACTATATTCTGTGCTTTTTCATTCACTTTATCCATAATTAACCAGTAACATTCTGGGCAGTTTACTATTTCATATCTTATGGATGCCTTTTCAGCAGTGTAATCAGACACTAGCATTCTGTAAAAATATTGGGACACTTCTTCAAAGGTTGCTCTGATTAGACTTTTTTACCCCTGCTGTAAACTCTGCCGTAGAATCTTTTTGTTGCTTTTCTGGATTTTTGTATTGTTTTTAAATTTTCTATTTATATCTTCATTGTGTTAAGCCATCTTAACTTGTGGTTAGAAAGTGAGCCTTGTTTTTGGAAACACTTAAATTTATTACTTGTTGGTAAAAGATTGCCTGGTGATTAAATTTGGGAAAGTACGTTCAAATTTACAGTAGCTACTTGTTATAGCAGTATTTTCTTGTGTGTGTGTTTTCTTTTTAATGAGTTTAATTTTTCAGGATTTACCTCTAGTTGATGAGTAGGATAAATATTTAGTATTTATGAAGATTTTTAACCTAATTTACATTCCTATTTTTCTGTTCTCGTAAAAAAAATGAAAGCAGTTGTAGGTCATTTTGCCTTGAGGACAAGAAAGTGAAAGAAAAATTAAATTTTATTAACCATCTTGACAATGTACTTGATAAACCAACTTTCAGAGCTATTCACTTCGATTCAAAAAGTGATCTTTGCCTAAAGAGCTGCCATTGGTCATAAGTGAGATCAAGCAAGGAAGTGTAGACAGATGAGTACTAAACCATAACTGCCTCTAGTTCTTTAGTGTTGTTATCAAAAGTGTTGAACTACTGGAATTTGAAGCAAAAAAAATGATGAAGATCCACCCTAAATTTTAAAATTGAGGCAAAGGAATGTTGTATATATATATTTGTAGTACTAAGTTTTCAGAGTTGAATATTACCCAAAGGTTAGAATTTGCTCCCTGAGTACCCATTTAATCTTACAAGAAAACATTGTTCAGTGAGACTAGATATGAGTAATACTGAAAGAGCTTATAATTTGTTCTTTCCTTGGCTTTTTCGTGACATGATGACTGTTGATTAAAAATATTTCCCAAACCATTTCTTGTGGGTAAATTAAATAGTATGAGTTACTTTTTGAACTTCATTACCAAATTTTTGTTACTGTTTTATTTTTATGTATCCCTGACTTATGAAACTGTTTAGCCCACTTACACAGTCATTCCTTGACTTTGCATAGATAGATTTAGCTTTCCTAAATTTTTTTCTTTTTTTTTGCATGGTGTGTCTTGGACCATCTGAGAATACTTTTGCATTCTGAGTTTGACCTTTTATAGATATTTAGGTATCGAGGTGAATTAGGTGTCTTGGTGAAGCCATCAGTTAAGGGGAAAAGGTTTGCTTGGCGTAGGAATAGCAGTTCCTGAGAGGGAATCATAGAGATTTTATTTTATTTATTTTATTTTATTTTTTTTAGTTCTACCACTTTATTGCTACCAACCCATTTCCCTCCACCCTTATGCACACATGCTCAGTCATGTAATCCCGTGGACTTCAGCCCGTCAGACTCCTCTGTCCATGGAGTTTTCCAGGCAAGAATACTGGAGTGGGTTGCCATTTCCTTCTCCAATAGAGATTTTAAATGTAGTTTTATCTCTGTAGTGATGAAACATGGATTTTTCAGAACATTTTCGAATTCAGAATGCCTGTATTTTGGCTTTAAAAAGTCAAATAGAAGCAACCACCAACTTTCTACCTCTGCTCATCTCTCTAGTAGATAACTGATTGAAGTTGAACTCAGACAAATTACATTTTGGTAAAATTAAAAACCACATAGACACATATATACAAAATAAAAAGTCCTGCAGTGATTTAAATGATTACAGCTAAATAGATACTGTATTAAAGTTAGCCATTTATTTTTTAACAAAGATTCCTATTAGAATCTGTTATGAGATGCTCTTGTGTACCCACAGGCTGAAGTCCTTCTGATAGTGCTTAATAAACAGTGAAAAGAAGATTTAGCATGTTCATTCAGTAAATATTTTAATATTTATCATGTGCAGATCACAAGTTTATTGTGAATGTGTGCATGCGTTATTGTTCATGCACATGTAAACACCTAGATGTGTGCATGTGTAGCTTTTATTTTGCTTGATGGCTATCCATCACATGTACCAAACAATATAAATAACCATTTGGTATTACTGATTTTAAGTAGCCACGCTCAAGGTTGCAGGTTTTCCTTCTGTATTTATTAGTTCTCTGGTATCCATAGTCAAATTTCAGGGTTAACAGGTTTTCTTAATATTATGTCATTTAATTATGATCATTATATACACCTTGACAGTCTCACGTTGAAAGACAGAGTTTAGCATCAGTATTTTCCTTGTCCTCAGTCATCTTCCATGGATGTAAATTCTGTGTGATTTCCTTGAATACCCCAGCCATGTGTTCCCATTATACCTGGCTTCTTTTACTCTGAAGCATTGTTCGTCTCTGTATGCAATATACCTGAAGAGCTTATCAGCTGCACCAGGCTCCCTTTCTGTCTTTTTGCCAGAAGACTCAAGATAGCAGGTTCTATAGGCTATATGGTTATAGAATGATAGCGTCACCGTGTTTGGGATTGAGAAGGGAAAAACCCAGGCCAGAGGAGACTAACAGAAAGAAAAGGAGTAATAGTGGTACATGTCTTGATCCCTGGTATATGCTAAGTTTTGATCAGAGAGTTAAGCTTCAAAGGAAATCAGAGTTTTAGAGAGTGTTTTTACCAGCCCTTTGTGTTACCCAGGACCAGAGTGGATAAATGACTTACTCAGAGTCACACTAGCAGTTAATGGTAGGGCCAGAGATCTTAAGAATTCTGTAACTGACATGTCCACTTTAGAAAGCAATTTGGCTATTCCCATGTGGCCCAATACTTATGCTCATAGAAATCTATCAAAAAAAAAAAATGAAGGCATACATCCTACAAGAAGATTGTACCCAAGTGTGTATAGCAACATTACCTGTAGTAGACTGGAAAAAACTGGTAAACTGAAACAGCCCCAGATATCCATTAGCTGATAAATGGGTAAGCTAAATGTGGAATATCCATGTGGTGGAATACTATTTAGCACTGAACAGGAATGGAATACTAATATGTATTACATTAATGAACCTTAGCAATCTTATGCTTAGTTAAAAATCAGATTCAAAAGATTACATATTATATGATTCCACTTCTATGAAATGTCCAGGAAAGGAAATTCTAAAAAAACAATGCAGAGATGCTGATAGTGACGACTGAAGTTCCAGAAGGGCTGGAGGGAGTTTTTTTTTTTTTTTTTTTTTTTTTGAGTGATGGAAATATATTCTATAACTGGATTATTGCAGTCATTACACAGTATAGAAATGTACTGTGAATTATTGAACCATACTGTCACAATGAGTGAATTTTATGGCATATAAATTAACTACAATAAAGCCAGAAGGGGGAATGTTAAAATTTTTCACTTTAACACTTTTAATTTACTCTGAAGGTTACATTGCTGCATCTTTTGTTGTGTAATTCTTAAAGGTAATTGCCTTTCACCAAAACCAATAAAATCTGATCTAGTTCTTTGATATTTCTCTTAGCCTAAATTAGAAACATTTGGTTTCTTAAGAAAGAGGTATTTTAGAAGGCACATGTTAAATTTGCTAATATGTATTATGTATATCTATGCTATGAATCTCCTACAAGATGTGCTGATGGTCACAGAGGCATGTAATACATTGACGCTTAACAGCACCTGTCAGAATTGACAGTGCTTTCTGCTCTAGCTGTGAAAAGCCTGACTGATTAACGTTCTCTCAGCACTGTCCCTTTACTTTTCAGTGTATCTTCTCTGTTTTGTTCTTTTCAGTCGAGCTTTCCTTACTGAAAGTCAGTGTATTTGTTTTTAAACTTGCTGATGCTAATTGTACTTGTTTCTACATAATTTTATATTGTGTCAATCAATAGAATAGTGTGTAAAACAATACAGTTTGTTATTTGGCAGACTAGATTGAATGTTTTGGAAAGACTTATCAAAGGCAAATTGCTAAATATTGGGTTATTTGGTAATTTAAAGGTCTAGGGTAGAAACTAAAAATTTAGAAGGCCTTTTACGGTTAGATTGGTTCATGGTTGTCTCTGGTCATGATCCATCTTAATAAAACTGAAAGTGGAAGTGCTAGACAATTTATACTGAATGAGTATATTTGAGAAAGACAACATTGACCTCTAAACACAGGACTCGTGTTCAAATAAAAAGTATCTTAGTGAACACACACATGTTTTAAAATAAAATGTTTAAGGTTCAAGTGTAGGGAGATGTGTGTGTGGGTGTGTGTATGTAATGGTTTTCCTGTTTCACCACTTTAATCAATCAGTTACTGGTTTTGGTGACATTGGGTAAGAGTGATTCTGTAGTTGGTACAGATTCTGTACCATAGAAGTTTATGTTCAAAATTGAAAAAAATCAAATTTATAGATAATTTATGCTTTAATTGGAGTGACTTTTTATAATCAAAATAATTCTCATTGCTTTATGAATTACTAGGTTTTTGTCAGTTTTCATTGAATACATTTTGTTTTATGCTTAAAAGTAGGCCAGAATCAGGATGATACTGGAGGGTGGGGGAGAGTTGGACCTGAAGATTGTGAGTAAGCTTCAGTACAAGTGAGTCCGTTAAAAAAGAGGGATGTGAAACTTATTTAGGACCTCAAGGAAAGAAGTGTGAAATTCAGGAATTTTTTGAAGTCACCCGTGAAAATTTTAAGTTAAGAAAACTTAACTGAAGTTGCTACCACAGTTTGAAAAATGTGGTATAAAATGTAGAAAGTGAGCACCAAAGATTAACGAAAGAGCAGCTTTCCTTGTAGCCATTAGGAATGGACCATTGTTTGAGATGAATAAAAGTTGGAGGAGTAGTGTCTGTGAAGAGAGGCTATTCAACTCATGAAAAATTAGATAAAAATGGTTAGAAAGGTCATCAGCACATGCATATTTCATGTACAACTGTAATATTTTTATACGTTTGCATTTTGTGTATTTGTATTTTTACATAAAAACAAATAGAACTGTCATTTCCTTCCATTGGGGGAAAAAAAGTGGTGTGTACCATTTAATGCCTATGTGCTAGAACTTCTGTTCATGTTTCCCTCATAGTTTATTTGGTATTGCTTTTAGTACAGTATTCCTTTGAAAGTTCAGAGATACAGTTTAGTGAATCTTGTTTGGGGATTACACATTCCTTTAAGAATCTGGTGAAAGCTATGGACTCTTTCCAAAATACTTGTGTTTTAATATGAACAAACACAAAACAATTTTTAAAATTTTCAGAAGTTTGTAGACCCACCACAGCCCAGAGAGATTCTGGTTAAGAACAGAATGGAATTCTGTTACTAATACTTTTGTGAATGAAAAAGAGTAGTTTTATTTCAGTGTATCTTGGTGTAAATACAGATTTCTAAGTATCTCACAAAACGAGACTTTTATGACCAATAATTTTGGATTATCTGTGCTATATTAAGTGAAACAGTGGTAACCATGCTGGTAAGAACTTGAAAGTAACATGACTGACTACTAGTAAATAATCTGAAATGGCATTAGCCAGGGGTGTTTTAATTATGTAGTACTGAATGCTGCTGTATTATAAGCATTTAGGAACTTTCAACATTTACCAATAAGCAGCCAATAAATCACAGGTATCTCTATTTCATTTAGCTCTCAGTTTTATTTAAAGATTATCACCTTCAGGTACAGTATTTAGGAAAATAAGAACCATATTCATGCAGGGTATGACTTTGGGGAAAAGGGAAGACCTGCCTGCCTGCTGTCTGCCTTTCTGCTGACTTGTCTCTCTCCCTGGGTGGAGTGCTTTTTTCCCTCCCTTTTACTTAAGATAAATGGGTGATGTTCACCTATCGCCATTGTTTCAGTAGCCATTGTAAATTGTTAATACGTAACTATGTATAACTTTTATATAACTTGGGAGGTACTAGAAAACTCCATGCTGCCTGAAGTGTTTCTCACCTGAAAACTTGACCACTTTTGGAATTTTATTTCCTTTGTTTTTGTAAACCAAAATGATTATTTTTTTGTTCGCAGGGGTTGTACTAATGTTTATATTATGATTTTGTTTTAACTGCAGGACCGTGTATATGTACAACAAAATAATGTGGAGAATGTCTACAATTTGGGATTAATTATTTTCCGAGATCAAGTTGTACGCTATGGGTGTATTAGGGATCATCTCCGGCAAACACTGTTGGATATGATTGCCAGGGAGCGGAAAGGAGAGGTCGTAGACCGGTATGCCAGTCTTTCTACTCTTTGGGTTTTGGTTTTTACTGGTTATACCCTGAGAATTGATTCACTGTCTTAATTTTAAGTT
This sequence comes from Muntiacus reevesi, assembly GCF_963930625.1. Lineage (NCBI taxonomy): Eukaryota > Metazoa > Chordata > Mammalia > Artiodactyla > Cervidae > Muntiacus > Muntiacus reevesi. The sequence goes on from NC_089251.1 coordinate 124,330,730, forward strand.
TGTCTAGCATGTTATGAAAATACTCAAAAACCTTATATAACGGTTAGCAAATTTAGCTAGACTTTAACTGAAAAGCACACATTTATTTTTAGAAAAAATCATCCTAAGCTTTTGTTTAATATATCTTTAAGAAGCAAATCAGCCATGAATCTTTTATGATTTTTCGTGTATTTTTTAATGCTGACATTTTTGCTCTTCTTTTTTCCTATTGGATAACGTGTTTGTCTCTTTGTCTTTTTTTTGAGAGGCTTTTGGTTAGCATTTGCTTTTAATGTGTTTGAAGAAACAAATGTCGAATGTAGTCTAAAATGACCGGGAACTGTTGCGCCCCTTTTGTTAAGTCATGTTCTGAGTTACGGCAGCTCGAGAACAGCTAGAGATGAATAGCTATACAGTATGCTTTCCAACTAAAATCGCTCTAAATCCTTATGGTATACATTGATTCCTTATGGGAGATTGAGCACTTGCATTAAAGTTGTTCTGAAAGTCTTTCTAGCTACTTCTGTTGCATGTTTCACGTGAATCTTTAATGTGTTTTTATTATCAAGTGGTTTAACTTCTTTTGACAGAGGCGCAATAAGAAATGCTTGCCAGATGTTAATGATTTTAGGTCTCGAAGGACGATCAGTCTATGAAGAAGATTTTGAGGCTCCTTTTTTGGAAATGTCTGCAGAGTTTTTTCAGGTAATCAGTGAAGATATAAATACATACTTGCAAGATGTTCTTAAGATTACCAAATATAGTTACTAATTTAAACACTTTGACCTTTTTGTCCTGAGGCCCATTGGGGAAAAGAGTGCAAATTTTATACCCTTCAGCACACCAACCCTTACAGTGAAGGAGCTTATTGAAAATAAATTGAAGAGGTCGGACTTAGACACATGATTTTTTTTTAATTAATTTATTTTTTAATTGAAGGATAATGCTTTATAGGATTTTGTTGTTTTAGGATTTTTTTTAAATTACATGCATATGAACTTCCCTAATGGTTCAGTGGTTGGGACTTTGCCTTCCAGTGCAGGGGTGTGGGTTCAGTCACTGGTCAGGCAGCTGATATCCCACATGCCTCTGCCAAAAAACAAAACATAAAACAGAAGCAGTGTTGTAACGAATTTAATTAAACCTTTAAAAATGGTCCCCATCAAAAAAAAATCTTTAACAAATTTTATGTATAAAACATATAAACTTAGGAATAACCTTAAGTTTTATAATATTTATATGTTACTGTAATTTGCCGTAAATTCACAGGCAGTACGTCACCAATGAAGTCTCATTATTCAGGCTTTTGGTAATTTACTAGTAAAATAAATATAGATTAAATAATAGGCATGATCCCATAGTGCACATATATGTCTTAAAAGCTATTGATGAGGAAATTATAAGATACAAATTTGCAGCTGTATATACAACCCCAAACCAACTGAATGGCCGAAAGTAAGGATAAACTAGTACTGATTTGTAATGAAATAACAATGAGTACCATGACAGACGAGACAGTCTATAGAGTCATGGTAATTGGGCATTCTTCCTGAAAGCCTCAACCATCTGAGCAGTTTATAGTAGGAGCTTTGTAGTACTGCTGAAGTAGACTCAGTAAAAACTTTACTGTTCAATTTCAGTAGTAAGCTTTTTAAAAATAAACAAGCAGAAAGTTACAGTTACTCTACAGTAGGTCATTTTTAAGAGCCATTGAATGTATATAAATGTGGGGCTCCTGAAATTTTTCTGTCACTTACCAATAAAGAAACAAAACAACGCACTTGCACACTGCCGCCCACATCACCCTACCACCACCCCTGCCACAGTTTTTAAAAATCAGTTAGTAACCTATCAGAAAGATTTTTACGGCCTGTACTAGTGAGCCTGAACATGCTTTATGAAATACTAATTTTATGATGTAGGAAACAGTCTTTATTTTCTGATAAGGCAGCAACTAGTTCTGGATATTTTTGACAGTGTTTTTACATTTGCATTTGTTTTAATTTCTTTCATTACAGTGTAGAAATAAAGTTGAAAATTGTCAGGTTTCCAAAATATATTACAGTGATAGGTGTATTAATGTAATAGTAAAGCGGTTGTCTCACCATGATTTTTGTTTGGTGTGATGATGGGTAGTCTTAGAGACTTTTAATTATTTCAAACTACTTTTTATTAAGAGAATGGAAAATACTATTAAATTTTTATATCATTTATATTAACATGTCTAATATTATGTAATTCTTAGATATATTTGTTAATTTTACTATTAGGTTAAAGTCAATAGGGTCAACATTTAAAATTTACTGAGATTTCTCTGTAAGACTGGTGTTAGCAGATAAGACTGATAGTTACTGAAAAGCTCTCTTTCTCAAACTTTATGTATATTCCTTTGAGAGTGGGAGTAGGGTGGCAAGAGGACTTTAGTAACTACCAGTATGCCAGCAAAACTGTATGATAAATAGGATGAATCTTTTTAGGCATAATTTTACATTAAAACAAAGAAGAATTTTTCACTCTCACTTGGGGTCAGATGCTTCATTCTGTAGTTTCAACTTTTACTGGCATGTGCTTGCTTTTTCTGCTATGCGGAATACACTGGCAAAGTTTGAAAAGCGCTGCTTAAGGATAATATGTTAATTTAGTTGTATGTAATGTTTTAAAGGATATCGTTCTGATGATATGAGTATGTATAGACAGTATATAAAATGTAAATAGCTTGGGATATTTAGTTTGGTTTATGAGAAACTCTGTAGAAACCCAGTTGAAAGCAGAAGCACATTTTGCTGCTTTGTTTAAAAAAAGAAAAAAAATCATGCTTTTTGATTGCAGATGGAAAGCCAGAAATTTCTAGCAGAAAACAGTGCTTCAGTATATATAAAGAAAGTAGAAGCTAGAATTAATGAAGAAATAGAACGAGTGATGCACTGCCTTGACAAATCAACCGAAGAGCCGATTGTAAAGGTGGTTGAGAGGGAACTCATTTCCAAGCACATGAAAACTATAGTAGAAATGGAGAATTCGGGGCTAGTACATATGTTGAAAAATGGCAAGACAGAAGGTAAGTGTTAGCAATTGAAAAACAATTAAATTCTTGTAGGTCTTCCAGTTTCTTGGGTTGTTTTTTTTTTTTTTCTGTTGAACATTATGTATATCAGTTTTCAAGATGAAGTCATATTTGATTACTTTATCACTGTTGTTACTTTGATGGGATTTTACAGTAAAGCTTTACACTTAATAAGGTTTCTAGATGTTGCTAGTGAATTGAATAGCTTCTTTTTTCTCTCATCTTCAGTCTCCTCACTTTGTGTTTTTCTTAACCCAGAAGATAAGTCTAATAATGTTGATGAGGCCGGTGAGCTCCTGACCTGCTCCTCTACTTTATTTTTATGTGCCAGGGCATTTAGACTTTTTTTTTCATCCACACTCTCCACAGTCTGAAGTTCCAGTCTTAAATTTTTGTGTGCATTCCTTTAGGGAGTTGGTTGTGATAAGGGTACCAAAAATGCAAAAATTTACATGTCTTCCATGTTGATGTGTTTAGAGGAACTCTTAAGTTATAGACTGAAAAAGAAGAAAGGAGTATTGCTTACAAGTAAACATTTTGGAGATAACTAACATTTACTCTTTTTTTTTTTTTTTTTTACTATTTACCTTATTTCCCTAAAGTGATACTTTTTGATGAATACCCTGGGACAAATTATGAAGAACAGTCATGTTGTCCTCATTCTTAATTTCTGAAGCTTTGTGTTACAACTATGACTTGCTAAGTCACTGATACCATATTGAAAGGGCTTCCTAGGTAGTGCTAATGATGGAGAATCCACCTGCCAGTGCAGGGGACATAAGAGGTGTGGGTTCCGTCCTGTGTCAGGGAAGAGCCCGTGGACAGAGGAGCCTGGCGCGGACAGTCTGTGGGGTTGCGAAGAGTCAGGCACGAGAGAGAGTCTGAGCATATACAGTACCTGGTATTAAAAAATAAATCTGGTGCTGGGTGAAGTCTTAGCCATATTTTAGCCACGTACTCATAAAAGAAATACATACTACCTATGACGTGTGACTCTACCGTGACTGCCTAGGTAGGAAGTGAAACAATTTTTAAGTTAATAATTTAAAAGAGAGGAAGATGTAAAAGAAGGGAAAAGAAAGATGGTAGCAAGAGAGGTTGTTCCATTCTTCTTCTAGGGGAGTCTTTGCCTTGTATTTTCAGATGATTATGTTTCTATATATGTTTTAACTTCCAGAAAAGTTGTATGTAAATTTGTTGTCTTTATTAAGCTAGAGGAGGTTACTTTTTAAAAAACCCTTTGAGGGACTTCCCTAGTGGTCCAGTGGGTAAGATACCCAGCTCCCAATGCAGGGGACCTGGGTTCTATTCCTAGTCAGGGAACTAAATCCCACGTGCCACAACAGAGACCTGGAGACAGCCAAATAAGTAAATGTTTAAAAAAAAAAAAAAAAAACTTTTGATAAATCTTTTCTGTAAAAGCAAAACAAAAATCATTTTTAAGGATATTTTCCAAAATAAGCTACTCCTGGATGCCCACTGTCTAAGTCGGGGATTGGCAAAATTTTTTTTTCTAAAAGGTGAGAATATTTTAAGGGTGTGGACCATACAGTAAACCACCCATCTCTGCTATAATAGTGAGAAAGTAGGCATAGACAATAACATAAGTGAATAAACTTGTATTCCTATAAAACTTTGATTTTTATTTTTCAACCATTTAAAATGTAAAAAGCATTCTTATTTTGTGAACTGTATAATAACAAGCAGTGGGCTGTAGTTGTTCCATGGGCTATAGTTTGATGACCCAAATCTTAATGATCCCTGGCAGATTAGGACTTTATGTAAAGCAATTTTCCTTCCTTAAACAGAATGAGAATCAATTTTCTAATGTATTGTTTAGTTACTGAGTTAATGTTTTCTTATTCATGTTTGGGTGGGGGTGACTAAGAGTGGGGAGATTAAATGGGCTTGAAGATTAAGAGGCTAGGAAATGTTTGATGGAGAGATTATTGAGCACACCTGAATTATAGTATCTGTAGCCTGCATGGAGACTTGTGTCAAAAGCGTTAAGTATATCCAACACATGGCACTGCTTAATAAGCACCTAAATGATGGAGTATCAGAGTAGCCACTTATCATAGTTTCTATTTAGTGCTTAATGTTCTCAGCAAGTAAGCAGCTTTCTGTGATGCTAAATTAAATTTAAAAATCATGGCTTCAGTTTTCCTGGCTTTCCACTAGAAACCTAATTGCAAAATGTCTTAATTATGCTAGGACCTGCTCTTGAATAGTATGTCAAGAATACGTCAGAGACACAACTTCACCATTATGAAGCCAAATGTTTTATAGATCAGAAAGTGAAAGTTTTTTCCCACCATGAGTGGAGGATTAGTTGGATTGTTAGTGAAATGCATATAGCACTATGAAATTAAGTTCAGATAGTATCATTTTACTGTTTTAAGTATAAACAAATAATATTTAATTTCTTGCCACATAATTTTTCTTCTCTTTCACTTTCTCCACTATGCCATCCATTTATTTACAGTGGATTACATATAATGAAATTTTATTAGATTATGTACAGTTAAATATACGACAAAACTATAACAGCATAGGAACAAAGAAGACAAAGTTGGGAACTATTTTGTTAGAGGTATTTGATAACAAAAGCTTACTGTAGTACATATCCATAAATTTCTGTTGCATTTGTAATATTTTTAACATGGGCAACTTGGTTATAATTTATACCAAATGTGAGAAACTGTAAGATTTGCTCTGTGTAGATTATTTTGGACATATATTGTTGATGAGAATAGTTGGTCCAAAAACTTGGCTTTTGAAAGTCATTGAAACAAATTTTGAAGCCCTTCTTATAAAAGTTACATTCATGTATTTTTAGGATCTAAATTGATCTTATAAATACAGACAAGGTGGGCAAGTTATAGCCTGTCTGTCAGATCTGGCCCATTACCAGTTAGGCTGGAAAAAAAGTCAAGAATAATATTTCATTACACATGAAAACTGTATAAGTTTTAGATCTCGGTGTCTTTTTTTTTTTTCCCCCATTTATTTTTTATTAGTTGGAGGCTAATTACTTTACAGTATTGTAGTGGTTTTTGTCATGCATTGACATGAAATCAGCCATGGGTTTACATGTATTCCCCATCCCAATCCCCCCTCCCACCTCCCTTTCTACCCGATCCGTTTGGGTCTTCCCAGTGCACCAGGCCCGAGCACTTGTCTCATACATCCAACCTGGGCTGGTGATCTGTTTCACCCTAGAGATAATATACATGTTTCGATGCTGTTCTCTCGAAACATCCCACGCTCGCCTTCTCCCACACAGTCCCAAAGTCTGTTCTGTACATCTGTGTCTCTTTTTCTGTTTTGCATATAGGATTATCGTTACCATCTTTCTAAATTCCATGTATATGGGTTAGTATACTGTATTGGTCTTTATCTTTCTGGCTTACTTCACTCTGTATAATGGGCTCCAGTTTCATCCATCTCATTAGAACTGATTCAAATGAATTCTTTTTAATGGCTGAATAATATTCCATGGTGTATATGTACCACAGCTTCCTTATCCATTCGTCTGCTGATGGGCATCTAGGTTGCTTCCATGTCCTGGCTATTACAAACAGTGCTGCGATGAACATTGGGGTGCACGTGTCTCTTTCAGTAGATCTCAGTGTCTTATAAATCAAGTGTCATTGGAGTACAGTCATGATCCTTCGTTTATGTATTAGCCATGGCTTCTTTGTGGCTACAGTGGCAACATTGAGTAGTTGAAACAAAACCCATATGATCCACGGTTTAAAACATTTACTGTCTGATGCTTTATATAAAACAGCCCAGATCTAGAAAATGCTGTTCTAACTCCATTTTTATAAGTTCTCCATTTTAAAACCGTTTTGTATCATTGTAAAGTTTTGACACTGTACTCTTCCAGTAAGTTCTTATTTCAGAGATACATTAGACGTATCGAAAAGTAGTATCTTAACTCCATCTTTTATTTTTTTAAAAGGCAGTCTAGAGTTTTCATTCTAAATAAAAACAGTGTAGTTAGATAAGCCAATTTTTCAAATACATATATTGGCTTAGATCACCACCTGAAAAATATTAGGGATTGCTCCGAGAAAAATAGTAAAACATAGAAATTTATACTGTAAGTTTCACATGAATTTTACCATGATGTGTAATAAAATTTATTTCTTGCCACTATTGGCATTGAACTTTTGAGATAGACATGCTTCAAAATATCTGTAAGACTTTTCTTGGTTTTTAAAGTTCCTCTTTATTACATTAACTGCCAGTTATACCACATTTATTTTTTTAATTGGACATACCAAATTTAAAGTTATTCTTTTGATAGTTGTTTTGTAGTATTACTAGTTTCTAAGTTAGAATTATATTGGATAAATTATGTAGGAACCCAGAAGTTCAGTTTTCCTTTTTTGTGGCTTGTTTCTTATGCTATTTGGACATCTCTTCCATGCAAACCAAAACTTGCTACAACTGTTTATTGATGCTTAGTATCTCATCTGTACCATGTATTTCGTAAGTTGCAATAATAACCATTAACTAGCTTTCCCCACTCCACCCCCATTTTGCTGGAGTTTTGTTTTGTTTTGTCTTTTAGTAGTTTTTTAATGTGGTCTACAAATAGATCATAATGGAGCTTCTTTAAATATCACAAATCAGCATGAACAGATTTTATTTGTTTCTTCTTAATCTTTAATGTAGCCAATTTGTGTGTTCCTTCTGATTGCAGACCTTGCTTGCATGTACAAGTTATTTAGTCGTGTGCCAAATGGTTTGAAAACTATGTGTGAGTGTATGAGTTCCTATTTGAGGGAACAAGGTAAAGCCCTTGTTTCTGAGGAAGGAGAAGGAAAGAATCCGGTAGACTATATCCAGGTAAGTAAATACAGAAGATTCTATCATAAAGTAATTTTGATGTGCTAAAAAGATCACTTTTACAAAGTGATGTAGTATGTATTTTCACTGAACTGTTCCAGTGGTAGGTTAATATGTGTAATTATCATAAATATTTCAGGAATTTTGGAAAGCATGTATGTTTATATCAGGAAGCCAAACTAAGCCACTTCTTTTTATGTATTAGCTTATCTGATGAAGACCTTATTTAAATAGTGTCAAGAATGAAAGTTCTTTCTTCTTCTTTGTATGCCTTAGTGTTTTAAAAAAAATAACTGTTTTTAGTGACTTTGTTTCAAGATATTTTGCTTTCAAGCAGTACTACGAATATATTATGCTCTCAAATTTTTCGTGTTTTAGTATCAACAATCAGCTTTCTCTGTGTGTATTTTTAAAGCTGATTTTCTCAGTCTCACCCATTCAATCAAGATAGGGGAAGGTAGGGAGAAACAGTGAAAAGGATCTTTGTTTCATCTTCAGTAGAGTAAATGGAAGATAGAATACATCTCTCACCACTGATGTTTTTAATACAGGCCTAGATAAAGGCTTGAAAGTAACAACATAGAATCTGTAAGTTTAACCCTGAATGCACACATTTATTGCTAGCGAAATCAAAGATAAATGTGTAGTCACACATGTATTGTTTATAGAAAAGTTACTAACATGTATCCTAAGTTTCTTTTTTCTGTTTTTATTTGGAAGGGCTTGTTGGATCTGAAGAGTAGGTTTGATCGCTTCCTCCAGGAATCGTTCAATAATGACAGGCTCTTTAAACAGACTATTGCGGGTGACTTTGAGTATTTTCTCAACCTCAACTCCAGGTCCCCTGAATACCTCTCATTATTTATTGATGATAAGCTGAAAAAGGGAGTCAAAGGGGTAAGTGTTAAAGCATTTGAAAGTACATTAAGTTTTACTTGTAGATGCAACATTAGGAAATAAAACATAAGATTAGACTATTTTGTACAGTCTTTTGCTGTGCTTGGGTTTCTTTGATGGCTCAGAAAGTAAAGAATCTGCCTCCAATGTGGAATACCTGGGTTCGATCCCTGGGTTGGGAAGATCCTCTGGAGAAGGGAATGGCAACCCACTCCAGCGTTTTTGTATGGAGAATCCCATGGACAGAGGAACCTGGCAGGCTACAGTCCGTGGTGTCTGAAAGAGTTGGACAGGACTGAGCGACTGACACTGTGACTTTTCACTTTGCTGTGCTTGAATGTGCACCGTGATATTTGAAAGGATTGTTTTACGTGCTTGAGGTGGTCAGAAGTACTTTGACATTTCGCGTAATGTGTCATTGGTGTCAGAAGCAACCACACAGCCATAAACTTCAGGTTGTGAGGGTTGTGTATGTTATAAGAGGTAATAAGAGACTAGAGAAGAGCTGTGCATCGCACATAGAATGTTGCTTACTCTTACCTGGTTCTGGAGGTTATCTACCCAATAGTACTTGAGTCTAGAATAAGTATCAGAAAATAGTTTGATAGCATATATGTAAGCTCAGTTTCAAGTGTTTATAATATATCTGGGATCTTGGAAGTGCACTATAGCACAGAAAATCAAAATAAGCAGATTGTGATTATGTGTAAATCGGTCTTGCTGACTTCATCTTGGGATTTGTGAGACGTTAGGGCAAAGCAGCCAGTAGGTAACAATAACAGAGAAACAGGAGGAAGATTACCAAGGACACGGAATAGAAAAGACACATCTAAGTAGTCTTCCATAATTTTTAATATAAACTGAATACAACCTGCCACAGTATCATCTTGCCCTTGTTTAAAAGATTAGGGGCAAGAGGCCTTTTTGCTTTGGGAAATATAACATTGTTATGCTTCTGTTTGAACAATTTAGATTTTGAATGAGCTCATATAAAAATAACTGTCTTTTAGCCAATATGTTTTACAATGCAAGGGCACTGTAAAATTCTCTTATGTGATTAAAATTTAATTTCAGCTATTCTCAGTCATCCTTTAATCCAGCCATGTATCAACCTCTCCCTTTCAGAGTTAGCCCACTGGGGAGTGGAGCACCGTTCCAACTTCTGATTCATGTTGCACTAGTCAAGGATTTGAGAGCTGAGCTGTAGGAAGTGGGCCATATTTTCTCACATTAGATCTCTTTTCTGACCTTGGTCAACCAGATATTTATGTTTGTTATTAGTGGTGTTTTAAAACCGAACTGTGATGCTGATTTTGTAGAATTAAAGCTGTGTAATTGTTAAATTGTCTTCTAATTGATTTGCAGCTAACAGAGCAAGAAGTTGAAACAATATTGGATAAGGCAATGGTCCTTTTTAGATTTATGCAAGAAAAAGATGTATTTGAACGTTACTATAAGCAACACTTGGCAAGGAGACTTCTTACAAATAAAAGTGTTTCTGATGACTCTGAAAAAAATATGATTTCTAAGTTAAAGGTAAGGTATGTTTAGGATGGGATGGAGTGCCCTTAAGTAATGTTTATCACATAATTGAGCACCGACAAATAAGTAATTGGGAAATAATTGATTTAAAATATTTGTTTCTGTAAATTAACAAAGCTAGATTTTGAGGGACTTGGGTTTTCTTTTTTTTTTTAAGAGAAAGTTGTATTGAGAGATTTGTTCAAGTTCTGGGACATTCACAGTGTACTGGAATTTCTCTTGGTGATGCAGATACATTTACGGCGATCTGGGGGAGGATCAGCACAAGGGAAGCAGTAAATGGAATATGACATACACTTCTGTTTCACAGAGTGTGATCCACAGGCCACCTGTACCCATATCACCTAAATGTTTCTTGTTAAAAACACAGAGTTCTGGGCCCTACCTTCAGTTAGGTTTATGGAAATCTAAGAGAGAGTCTGGAAATTTGCATTTTAAAATAAAATTCTTAGGTTATTAATGCCACTAAAGTTGGTGCCTACAGGCATAGAACAACTATTAGAAAGATTTAGAAAGGATGGCAGTAACATGGAAGAATTTGTATGTTTCCTCATAACAAAATCCATCATTTGTTTGTGTATATTTGTGTTTTTCTTCTATAGACTGAATGTGGATGTCAGTTCACATCAAAACTGGAAGGAATGTTTAGGGATATGAGCATCTCAAACACAACTATGGATGAGTTCAGGCAACATCTACAGGCCACTGGGGTGAGATTCTTCATTAATTTCTACTTATAAAATTTTTTTATATGCAGTCTTTTGTAATAGGCATTTTCATCCATTTAGATAACTGAATTACTGGTGTCGTTTCTTTAAATGTCATTAGAGACAACATATGTATTGTCTGTGAGTGCTTTAAAAATTATTTCCCCCGTATAACCTATTTTTCTAACTTTTCTAATCTTAAGATATGTTCTCTTATTCTTAAACAACTTAGTTTATCCTCCCTACTTGAAGGAATGCACTGAATATTTAATAAATGGAGCTACTCTGCTGTTATAACCATTTATAGATCATGGAGGCTCAGGCAAACTTCTTGTTGTTGGTCGCTCGGTCGTGTCTGACTCTTTGTGACCCTGTGGACTCCAGCCAGCCAGGCTCCTCTGTCCATGGGATTTTCTCAGGCAAGAAGAATACTGGGGTGGGTTGCTGTTTACTTCTCCTGGGGATCTTCCTGACCCAGCGATTGAACCTTCTTCTGCATTGGCAGGCAGATTCTTTACTGCTGAGCCTCCGGGGAAGCTCCCTAGGCAAGCTTACTGAGTTTTAATACTTTTTCTTTACCCTAGGATGGTACTGTCTTGTGATTGTTACCTGAGCTTCTTGTACCTCAGTATTCTTATTCATGTGAAAGATCAGGGTGAAAGGGCCTGACATCCTCAGGGTTGGTAAGGGGTGACCTGAGCACAGCAGCACTGATGCTGGTGTGCTGTAGGTGTGCTTTTGTATTGTGGTTGCTGGGAGGCAGTGAGCTGAACTTCAGTAAGACTTTGGAGTCCCGTGAAGTTTTTGAGAAGATTTCAGTGGGGTATAACGAAGTTCAGAATTTTCTCTTTTCTTTTTTGTTAAACTGTTTTTCAACTTTGTGTTTACCTTAAAGTTGTTTTTTTTCAAGTGTCCAAGTACTTTTTCTGTGATAGTTGAAGGCCTTTTGATTGAAAAATTACCGTCTTTATTTACTGTTGACCATTCTTTGGAGATCAGTCCTGGGTGTTCATTGGAAGGACTGATGTTGAAGCTGAAACTCCAGTACTTTGGCCACCTGATGTGAAGAGCTGACTCATTGGAAAAGACCCTGATGCTGGGAGAGATCGAGGGCAGGAGAAGGGGATGACAGAGGATGAGATGGTTGGATGGCATCACCGACTCAATGGACATGGCTTTGGGTAGACTCCGGCAGTTGGTGATGGACAAGGGAGGCCTGGCGTGCTGCGGTTCATAGAGTTGCAGAGAGTTGGACATGACTGAGCAATTGGACTGAATTGATTCTTTTGCACCGGGATTGTTCAGTATGATCATTTCATCAGATTCTGTTTTCTTTCTATGAAGTTTGTATATTTTCTGTTCTTTCATTTTGACTGTTCAGTTATATCCTGCACTTTATGGTGGAATATTCATTTCATAATTTGTTAACCCATTAAGTAGAATACTTGTTGAGATGCTTGTTGAGTTATATATCTGCTGATCGTGTTGCAGCTTCCACCTTGTAGAGCCATTATTTGCATGCAGTTACTATTTTGTAACTGTTTATACACTAAGCATCTTAAGCTTTAAGTCTCCTAAACCTTTATTTTCATCAGAAAGATTTGATGAAAAGTAACAGAGTAATCAAAACAAATCTTGAACTTTGTGAAATCTTGGAGCCCTTTTAAAACCTCACCAATCCACAGATATTTCTGTTACTTTCATAAAGGTTCTTTACCTGTTGAAATAGAATGACTCTTCTGTTACTTTCAGAAGTCTTATAACAAGTACTTTCTTAAAATTCTGAATACTTGTAGTATACTTTATTTAGACAAGTCATTATGCTGAAGGAAATTTAAGTATTTGTGCATTATTTCCTGTTTTACTTTTTTCATGGGGATAAGGACAGGAAAACCACCTTGCTATCATATTTCTGTTCATTTATATCAACAAATTACATCCAGAGAGACTTTTTCAGTACCTTTGTCTTTGTGTACTAGTCTCTGTCATGTACTGTATTTGAAACTAAGCTGAATGGCTTAAAAATATTACAATAGCTAGAAATAAAAGGTCCAAACCATTAGAGCAATAGTTCCTTGAGGTTCTTTCTCTTTTTAATTTAACAAATAACTGACTGTTTCTGTGCCAAGCATTGTTCTAGGCACTGGGTATATAGCAGAGAATAGACAAGAATCCCTACCATGATGGAGCTTGCTTTCTAATCTGGGAGGCACGATGGTAAACAAATAATTACAGAGCACTTCAGCTGGTGATAAGATATGTAGAGGAACACTGTAGCCAGGAGGAGTGGTCAGAGAAGGCCTCCTTTAAAAAATGACATTTTGAAGAAAGACTGAAAGATTAGGGAGCAAGATATGGGGATATGAGAAAAGAGATAAAAGACATTATTATTTGGGTGCCCCTTCCCTGCTTGCAAATGTGTAAACAGTTCTCAAGCCTCTTCCATTCATCATCTAAGCATCTTTGCTATGATCTTTCCTATGTGTCATCTAAGGTTTCTGGGTTCAGTTCTTTAAAATGGAGTAACTCATTTAAGATACAGTTATGAAGAGATCTAAGTGTGGAATACTTCTTGATATTTATAAACGGGTTTTTCTTTTTTAAAAATTTCACTGAATCATTCAGGATACATAAAAATGGAACAAGCTGTGAATCTTAATGATAAAGCTGAAGAGTGATTGTTGTTCAGCCGACTATTTGCGACCTCATGGAGTATAGCACCCCAGGCTCCTCTGTGCTCCAGAGTCTCCTGGAATTTGCTTAAACTCATGTCCGTTGAACTAATGATGTCATCTACCATCTCATCCCCTGTTGCCCCTTCACCTTTTGCCCTTAATCTTTCCCAGCATCAGGGTCTTTACCAGTGATTCAGCTGTTCATATCAGGTGGCCAGAGTATTGGAGCTTTTCCCCTTTTAATAATTTCTGTTGATGTACTTTGTTTCTGTTTTCTTAAAAAATTATCTTGTTAAAAGATCTGTTTAAAGGGGAAAAAATAACCTCATTGTGACAGTAATGCTAGCATGTATTTTATAGAGGTAGTCAAACATTATGCAAATAGTTACAGAGCACCTACTGTGTAGAACTGGGCCTAGTGTCCTATGCAAAGATTGGTAGGATGTGAGCTACATGTGAAAACCTGAAAGTTTTGGTCAGTTTAGTAGAAATGTGATTGAGATGTTAGAAATATGTTATTTCTGTATTAAGATGGCAAGAGTACTTAAAAACAGAGATGAAAGGTATTCTAGAGTTTTCTCTAAAATGATACTGATAAGACCCCTTGGCATTTTATCTGGAAAAAATCTTAAAGGCCACAAACTTTGTACATTTCCGTGACATCAGTAAGACTAAGCAAGCATCTTAAGCAATAAAATTTGCCATAGTTAAAACTAGGAAAACATTAGATGAGTCTTACTTTCAAGAAGATGTGTTTTATTTGCTGGCTGTTGGACCTGGAGATAACTACTTTGATAGCTCTGATAATTCTCACAGTGTCTTGGCAACAGATGGCACATCCTAGCTAACTTGTAGGGGGGACGTTTTCTTCTCTTTCCCGCAGGTATCTTTAGGTGGTGTTGATCTCACAGTCCGGGTGCTCACAACAGGGTACTGGCCCACTCAGTCAGCCACACCAAAGTGCAACATCCCACCAGCACCAAGACACGCTTTTGAGATATTCAGAAGGTAAATGTAGATCAAACTTTGTATTTCTTAGTGCAAATTGTCCAGAATTGAGATGAATTGGAGCAGTTAGTAGTGTCCCTGATTGAAGAGGAATATACTCCCATTTTTTAATCTCATTTACCCTTTATGCTTTCAATATGTAAGGATGAATTGCATAATCTTTTCAGAGGAATACTAATACCCTTCTTCAGCACTAATGCATAGTTAGTATGTTTTGTATTGTTGATGTTTGCCGCTAGCTGGGGGTGAGTTGTTTTGGGGTTAATTATGGAGAAAAGTCGTCTTTTGAATCGCGGTGGCTGAGCAGCAGCCAGGGCAAAAGCTACACCAGTAGGAAGTGCTTAGTGAACTGCTTTATCACTGACTGTCTAGCTAGGTTTCTTAGGTCTGTCTTTTTCTCTCTTCCCCCACCCCTTAATTTATGGTTTTTTATCTAAAAAAAATTGGAACTGAACTTGATTTCTAAGATTTTATTTAGCTTTTGAAGTCTCCCTTACATAAATGTTTGTTAAAGATTGGAAGTTTATAATTTCAAATAAATAAGTTATGTAATTCTCAAAAGCCTGGTTTGATTTGCTGAAGGTTTTACTTAGCCAAACACAGTGGCCGACAGCTCACACTCCAGCATCACATGGGCTCTGCAGACCTCAATGCCACCTTTTATGGACCAGTTAAAAAGGTAAATATCAATAGTTTGAGCATATTTTTATTTAATAACTTAAAATTAGTCTATAGAACTGATTAGTGAGTTTTGTTGGTTTCGGTAAATTATTTCTCTTCTTTCCCTTCCTGTTTCAAATATTTATAAGAAGGAAACGTCAGCTTTGATTCTTTACTTCTATTCCTTCAGTTGGTAACTTCCTTTGACGTTACGAAGACTATGCCAGTAGCCTTCCTTATGGAATAAGTAATATAGTTACATGTTTTATTTATGCTATTAGACTTGAGAATTGCATAAGATAATAAAATGCAAGTTGATTTGAGAGCATACGAAAACCATAAGTCCCTTTTCAGAATTCTCAGTCTCCTATAATCCTTATTTCCAATAAATTGAAATCAGGAAAGCTAACAATTAAGATTTGTGAAATCTGTAAAATGTTGCCGAAGTGATTATTTAAAAATTAGCAATACACTAGTA